>NW_026290797.1:162500-165000 GCF_023373465.1 Oncorhynchus keta
CTCAGCTTGGCTCAGGGCAGTAGTGGCTTGGTTCAGCTTGGCTCAGGGCAGTAGTGGTTTGGTTCAGCTTGGCTCAGGGCAGTAGTGGTTTGGTTCAGCTTGGCTCAGGGCAGTAGTGGCTTGGTTCAGCTTGGCTCAGGGCAGTAGTGGCTTGGTTCAGCTTGGCTCAGGGCAGTAGTGGCTTGGTTCAGCTTGGCTCAGGGCAGTAGTGGCTTGGTTCAGCTTGGCTCAGGGCAGTAGTGGCTTGGTTCAGCTTGGCTCAGGGCAGTAGTGGCTTGGTTCAGCTTGGCTCAGGGCAGTAATGGCTTGGTTTAGCTTGGCTCAGGCTCAGGGCAGTAGTGGTTTAGTTCAGCTTGGCTCAGGGCAGTAGTGGCTTGGCTCAGGCTCAGGGCAGTAGTGGCTTGGCTCAGGCTCAGGGCAGTAGTGACTTGGTTCAGATTGGCTCAGGGCAGTAGTGGCTTGGTTCAGATTGGCTCAGGGCAGTAGTGGCTTGGCTCAGGCTCAGGGCAGTAGTGGTTTGGCTCAGGGCAGTAGTGGCTTGGCTCAGGCTCAGGGCAGTAGTGGCTTGGCTCAGGCTCAGGGCAGTAGTGGCTTGGCTCAGGCTCAGGGCAGTAGTGGCTTGGTTCAGCTTGGCTCAGGGCAGTAGTGGCTTGGTTCAGCTTGGCTCAGGGCAGTAGTGGCTTGGCTCAGGCTCAGGGCAGTAGTGGCTTGGCTCAGGCTCAGGGCAGTAGTGGCTTGGTTCAGCTTGGCTCAGGGCAGTAGTGGTTTGGCTCAGGCTCAGGGCAGTAGTGGTTTGGTTCAGCTTGGCTCAGGGCAGTAGTGGTTTGGTTCAGCTTGGCTCAGGGCAGTAGTGGCTTGGCTCAGGCTCAGGGCAGTAGTGGCTTGATTCAGCTTGGCTCAGGGCAGTAGTGGTTTAGTTCAGCTTGGCTCAGGGCAGTAGTGGTTTGGTTCAGCTTGGCTCAGGGCAGTAGTGTTAATACAGTGTTAATGTGTCCCATCCCATTGCATCCCTCCCATGACAACACAGGACAACTTCCTACCTCCAGTTCTCCACAGTCACACTCCTCTCCTTCCTCCACGTATCCGTTGCCACACTTCTGTCCCCCGTAGAGAACCTTGACCTCAGGCATGTTGAACAGACACATCCCAACGCCCTTCTCCAGACTGGCAGAGAGATCCTTTATACTACAGGAGCTGAATACTGTAGGGAACGGGTACCTGGAGAGGAGAGAGAGAGAGAGAGAGAGAGAGAGAGAGAGGAGAACTACTGAATACTGTAGGGAACAGGTACGTTGGAGGAGGAGAGAGAGAGAGAGAGAGAGAGAGAGAGAGAGAGAGAGAGAGAGAGAGAGGAGAACTACAGAACACTGTGGGGAACAGGTGCCTAGAGAGGAGAGAGAGAGAGAGAGAGAGAGAGAGAGAGAGAGAGAGAGAGAGAGAGAGAGAGAGAGAGAGAGAGAGAGAGAGAGAGAGAGAGAGAGAGAGAGAGAGAGAGAGAGAGAGAGAGA
The DNA here is from genome assembly GCF_023373465.1 of Oncorhynchus keta. Lineage (NCBI taxonomy): Eukaryota > Metazoa > Chordata > Actinopteri > Salmoniformes > Salmonidae > Oncorhynchus > Oncorhynchus keta. The sequence continues at coordinate 164,009 of NW_026290797.1, forward strand.
GAGAGGGAGAGAGAGAGAGAGAGAGAGAGAGAAGAGATCCCTTTTATCCCTATAAGAGAGAGAGAGAGAGAGAGGGAGAGAGAGAAGAGAGAGAGAGAGAGAGAGAGAGAGAGAGAGAGAGAGAGAGAGAGAGAGAGAGAGAGAGAGAGAGAGAGAGAGAGACTACAGAACACTGAGAAAGGGAATACCTATAAACAGGTTTGCTTGTAGGAGGTCTGGAGAGAGAGGGTGGTCTCCTCTGCTCCACAGTGAAACCATACTGTGTGAGTGTGTGTTTGTCGTGGGCTCTGTCTGACAAAACCTTTCTTCCAGACCTCATACAGAGATGGAGCTCTGCTCTGGAGAGACTGACTGCTGAGAGAGACATACAGACAGAGAAAGAGGAATAGGAGAGAATGTGTGTGTTGCTTGTAGGAGTGTCTGAGAGAGGAGAGGGTGGTGTGTCTGTGAGGAGAGAGAATGTGTGTGTGTGTGTGTCCTCTCCCTCTGTGAAACCAAACTGTGTGTGTGTTTGTCGTGGGCTCTGTCTGACAAAACCTGTCTTCCAGTAGTGAGAATGGGATGGAGGGTGTGTGTGAGGAGAGAGAATGTGTGTGTGTGTGAGGAGAGAGAATGTGTGTGTGTGAGGTGAGAGAATGTGTGTGTGTGTGTGAGGAGAGAGAATGTGTGTGTGTGTGTGAGAGTTTTGTGAAGAACAACTCTTCCCTCCCATCTGTCTCCCCCTATAATCTCCCTATCTCCTCTATCCCTTTATCCCTATCCCTTTTATAATCTCCCTCTATCTCCCTCTATCCCTTTTATCCCTCCTCTATCTCCTCTATCCTCTATCTCTCCTCTATCCCTTTTATCCCTATAATCTCCTCTATCTCCTCTATCCCTTTTATCCCTATAATCTCCTCTATCTCCTCTATCCCCTTTATCCCTATCTAATCTCCTCTATCTCCTCTATCCCTCTATCCCCTCTATCTCTTTATCCCTCTCCCTCTATCCCT
>NW_026290797.1:170000-200000 GCF_023373465.1 Oncorhynchus keta
ATCTTATTTCCAAAAGCCAAGAAGAAAAATACACAACATTACTTTATAAGGACTGAATTCTAACATAATTCTGCCAAGCTTGATACAGCTTCAACTAGCACTGACGTGTCAAGTGAGAGGTGTCAAAGCCCATTAGCCCAACAATGGCAGGAGAGTCACACAGTCTACCCCAACCAAATGGAGAGGCCTTAGAAGCTCCCTCCCGCTGTTCAGAGGCAATTAAAATACAGTACCCTGTGCATGTAAAGAATGAGAAGTCAAGAAAAGTTTACAAAATGAAGCTCCTTATGGAAAATCAAGAGACACTTTTTGCTGACTATTACAAAAATGGGAACATCAGCAACCTTATCTTCCACACAAACCATCCCGGGCTATATTAGCACACTACCCCTCTGTTACGAGATTACCGAGGGGTGGAAACTCAGAATACTTGATAACGAGGACTCTGAGTCATGTAATATAAATATCTATAAGTCCGGAACAGTGATCGTACAAAGTAACCACAAACAGCTTCAGCTGGACTTTCACCTAATCAAAGAATTAGCCCAACAGGAGAAGCTCTCCCTTGATAAAGATACCCCCACCCCGAGCGGGTCAAACCAGAGCTCTTCATTATGTAACACCACAGACGAGCAACCCCCAGCGGAGAGTCAACCTCCCAGCACGGACTACCACTCCCTCATTGAAATGAAGGACAAATTCACCCAGCTGGAGGTAAGACAGGTGGAGCTGGAACAGCAGGTGATTACACTTCAGTCAGCACAGACCCAGACAACAGTCCAGCACAACAACACCCCTTAACCAGACCCGGAGAGCTGGAGGTGGACAGAGACATATCTGCACTCTGGACTGTGGTGAGACAACTTCAACAGGAGAAAGAGCAGAATCAGGAGAAGAACAGAGCATTAGAGGAGAGGATCGGACTGCTGGTGGAGGAGAGGTTGAGGGGGATGGAGGAGAGGGTGAGGGGACGGAGGAGAGGTTGAGGGGGACGGAGGAGAGGTTGAGGGGGACGGCGTGTGACAGAGAACAACCCACTAGAGAGGTGGCCACCCCACAGAGAAGCCAGCAGAACAGCCCACCCCAGCACCTGACAAAAGTTTCGACACCACAGCAGAACAGACAAATGAAGAACCACAAGCCCAGCGGCTCTCACCCCCTCCGAGCACCCCCTGTCAGCCACCCTGATAGCCCTTCTGACAACCCCTCACACCCACTGAGGACAAACACAAGACACAGATTGTACTACTTATGGACTCAAATGGGAAATATATAGAAGAAAAAAACTTTTTTCCCAAACATAGTGTGTCTAAACTCTGGTGTCCAAACACCCAGCGTGCCCTCGACCTTCTGTCTGAGGACCAACTAGGTTCACCCAGCCACATAATAATACACACAGGCACAAACGACCTGAGAGCACAGCAGGAAAGGGTGGCAACAGCACTGAAGGGAATGATTGAAAAGGCTTCTTCTACTTTCCCCAACGCACAAGTGGTTATCTCCACCCTGCTACCACGAAAAGACTTCCACCCTGCCACAATACAGCGGGTAAACGCAAGTATTTCCCGTGACTGTGCCTCAAAACCAAATGTTTTCCTGGCCCACCACTCCACCCTGGACTTGGAACAGCCTCTATGACCAGGTCCACCTCTACAAGGCAGCAGTGCCCACCTTCATCGCTCTCAAACGTATCCCCAACACTTCACACAGGAGCAACAGATCAATAGACTCTCCACCCAGACCAGCGAGACACCCTCCCAGATCTGCAGGACCCCCCTGGACCTACACATAGAGGACCCACGCCAAGAGGAATTACATCCAGACCACAGTACACCCAGACACATCCACACCCCCACCCCAACCAATCAACACCCCCACGTCAACCATGCCCACACCCCATTTAGGCCCCCTCAGATCAGACCTATGCCACTCCTGCCCACCCCATGCACCCCACCCCGCAAAGAGGGCCTCAACATGGAAGCCACACATACGCCCAGGTAGTGAGCGGGCAAACAGTCCCAACCCCACTCTCACACTCGCCCAAGCCAATAGCATGTACCAGATGCTCAGCAGGCTCTGCTCACACTTACTGGCCTGAGGCCAAACCACACGACCAACAACATTGGACATTCTATGGAACAAAAAGCCTTCACTATATCATCCTGGAATATCCAAGGCCTGAGGTCATCTGCCTTTGGCCTAAAGAGCAGAAACCCGGACTTCACCAAAGAAATCGGTAACACAGACATTGTCATCCTGCAAGAAACCTGGTATAGAGGAGACGGACCCACTGGTTGCCCTCTAGGTTACAGAGAGCTGGTAGTCCCATCCACCAAACTACCAGGTGTGAAACAGGGAAGGGACTCAGGGGGTATGCTAATTTGGTATAGAGCAGACCTAACTCACTCCATTAAATTAATCAAAACAGGAACATTCTACATTTGGCTAGAAATTCAAAAGGAAATTATCCTAACAGAGAAAAATGTCCTCCTGTGTGCTACCTATATCCCCCCACTAGAATCCCCATATTTTAATGAAGACAGCTTCTCCATCCTGGAGGGCGAAATCAATCATTTCCAGGCCCAGGGACATGTACTAGTCTGTGGCGACCTAAATGCCAGAACCGGACAAGAACCTGACACCCTCAGCACACAGGGGGACAAACATCTGCCTGGAGGTGACAGCATCCCCTCCCACATATGCCCCCCTAGGCACAACTATGACAACATAACCAACAAAAACGGGTCACAACTCCTGCAGCTCTGTCGCACGCTGGGTATGTACATAGTCAACGGTAGGCTTCGAGGGGACTCCTATGGTAGATACACCTATAGCTCATCTCTTGGCAGTAGTACTGTAGACTACTTTATCACTGACCTCAACCCAGAATCTCTCAGAGCGTTCACAGTCAGTCCACTAACACCCCTATCAGACCACAGCAAAATCACAGTCTACTTAAACAGAGCAATACTCAACCACGAGGCATCAAAGCCAAAGGAACTGAGTAACATTAAGAAATGCTATAGGTGGAAGGAATGCAGTTTGGAAACCTACCAAAAAACAATTAGGCAACAACAAATTCAATCCCTTTTAGACAATTTCCTGGGTAAAACGTTCCACTGTAATAGTGAAGGTGTAAACTTGGCAGTAGAAAATCTTAACAATATATTTGACCTCTCAGCTTCCCTATCAAATCTAAAAATCTCAAATAGAAAACCGAAGAAAATTAACAATAATGACAAATGGTTTGATGAGGAATGCAAAAATCTAAGAAAGAAATTGAGAAACCTGTCCAACCAAAAACATAGAGACCCGGAAAACCTGAGTCTACGCCTTCACTATGGTGAATCACTAAAACAATACAGAAACACACTACGGAAAAAGAAGGAACAGCATGTCAGAAATCAGCTCAATGCAATTGAAGAATCCATAGACTCTAACCACTTCTGGGAAAATTGGAAAACACTAAACAAACAACAACACGAAGAATTATCTATCCAAAATGGAGATGTCTGGGTAAACCACTTCTCCAATCTTTTTGGTTCTATAACAAAGAACAAAGAGCAAAAACATATACATGATCAACTACAGATCTTAGAATCAACTATTAAAGACTACCAGAACCCACTGGATTCTCCAATTACATTGAATGAGTTACAGGACAAAATAAAAACCCTCCAACCCAAAAAGGCCTGTGGTGTCGATGGTATCCTCAATGAAATGATCAAATATACAGACAACAAATTCCAACTGGCTATACTAAAACTCTTTAACATCATACTTAGCTCTGGCATCTTCCCCAATATTTGGAACCAAGGACTGATCACCCCAATCCACAAAAGTGGAGACAAATTTGACCCCAATAACTACCGTGGAATATGTGTCAACAGTAACCTTGGGAAAATCCTCTGCATTATTATTAACAGCAGACTCGTACATTTCCTCAATGAAAACAATGTACTGAGCAAATGTCAAATTGGCTTTTACCAAATTACCGTACAACAGACCATGTATTCACCCTGCACACCTTAATTGACAACCAAACAAACCAAAACAAAGGCAAAGTCTTCTCATGCTTTGTTGATTTCAAAAAAAAGCCTTCGACTCAATTTGGCATGAGGGTCTGCTATACAAACTGATGGAAAGTGGTGTTGGGGTAAAACATATGACATTATAAAATCCATGTACACAAACAACAAGTGTGCGGTTAAAATTGGCAAAAAACACACACATTTCTTCACACAGGGTCGTGGGGTTAGACAGGGATGCAGCTTAAGCCCCACCCTCTTCAACATATATATCAACGAACTGGCGCGGGCACTAGAAAAGTCTGCAGCACCCGGCCTCCCCCTGCTAGAATCCGAAGTCAAATGTCTGCTGTTTGCTGATGATCTGGTGCTTCTGTCACCAACCAAGGAGGGCCTACAGCAGCACCTAGATCTTATGCACAGATTCTGTCAGACCTGGGCCCTGACAGTAAATCTCAGTAAGACCAAAATAATGGTGTTCCAAAAAGGTTGAGTCACCAGGACCACAAATACAAATTCCATCTCGACACTGTTGCCCTAGAGCACACAAAAAACTATACATACCTTGGCCTAAACATCAGCGCCACAGGTAACTTCCACAAAGGTGTGAACGATCTGAGAGACAAGGCAAGAAGGGCATTCTATGCCATCAAAAGAAACATAAATTTCAACATACCAATTAGGATTTGGCTAAAAATACTTGAATCAGTCATAGAGCCCATTGCCCTTTATGGTTGTGAGGTCTGGGGTCCGCTCACCAACCAAGACTTCACAAAATGGGACAAACACCAAATTGAGACTCTGCACGCAGAATTCTGCAAAAATATCCTCCGTGTACAACGTAAAACACCAAATAATGCATGCAGAGCAGAATTAGGCCGATACCCACTAATTATCAAAATCCAGAAAAGAGCCATTAAATTCTACAACCACCTAAAAGGAAGCGATTCACAAACCTTCCATAACAAAGCCATCACAAACAGAGAGATGAACCTGGAGAAGAGTCCCTAAGCAAACTGGTCCTGGGGCTCTGTTCACAAACACAAACACACCCTACAGAGCCCCAGGACAACAGCACAATTAGACCCAACCAAATCATGAGAAAACAAAAAGATAATTACTTAACACATTGGAAAGAATTAACAAAAAAACAGAGCAAACTAGAATGCTATTTGGCCCTACACAGAGAGTACACAGCGGCAGAATACCTGACCACTGTGACTGACCCAAAATTAAGGAAAGCTTTGACTATGTACAGACTCAGTGAGCATAGCCTTGCTATTGAGAAAGGCCGCCGTAGGCAGACATGGCTCTCAAGAGAAGACAGGCTATGTGCTCACTGCCCACAAAATGAGGTGGAAACTGAGCTGCACTTCCTAACCTCCTGTCTAATGTATGACCATATTAGAGAGACATATTTCCCCCAGATCACACAGATCCACAAAGAATTCGAAAACATATCCAATTTTGAAAAACTCCATACCTACTGGGTGAAATTCCACAGTGTGCCATCACAGCAGCAAGATTTGTGACCTGTTGCCACGAGAAAAGGGCAACCAGTGAAGAACAAACACCATTGTAAATACAACCCATATTTATGCTTATTTATTTTATCTTGTGTCCTTTAATTATTTGTACATTGTGTATGTATATATATATATATATATATATGTATATATATATATGTATATATATATATATATATATATAATATGACATTTGTAATGTCTTTACTGTTTTGAAACTGTTGTATGTGTAATGTTTACTGTTAATTTTTGTTGTTTTTCACTTTATATATTCACTTTGTATGTTGTCTACCTCACTTGCTTTGGCAATGTTAACACATGTTTCCCATGCCAATAAAGCCCTTGAATTGAATTGAATTGAATTGAGAGAGAGAGAGAGAGAGTAGAGAGCGAGTAAGACAGAGAGAGAGAGAGAGGGAGAGAGAGTAGAGAGCGAGTGAGACAGAGAGAGAGAGAGACATCCACTTTAATTGAATGGCATCTACCAGCTGTGGCCCTGGCGGCCTAGTAAAGTGGTTGGAGCAGCAGTCACTGGGTACTAACGGGTACATCTGTGGTAGTCTGGGGTTGACCGCAAGCGGAACACACTCCAGACTGTGTTTAAGACTGTTTCCAAGTGCTCCTCCTGAGGGAGTCTGGGACTGACTGTAGTCACCACCACCTCAAACAGAGAGTCAATTCTGGACCCCTTGACCCCTGAACTTGGGCTGGTTTCCATCCTGCACTTCATCAAATAGCCCTCTGTTCTGTCCTATCCTGGATCGACCCTGTTCTATTCTGTCCTGTCCTGGTTCTATCCTGGTTCTATCCTGGTTCTGTCGTGTTACATATTGTTACATCCTGTTCTATCCTGTTCTATCCTGTTCTGTCCTGTTCTATCCTGTTCTATCCTGGTTCTGTCCTGTTCTATCCTGTTCTGTCCTATCCCGTTCTGTCCCGTTCTATCCTGTTCTGTCCTGTTCTATCCTGTTCTATTCTGTTCTATCCTGTTCTGTCCTGTTCTATCCTGTTCTGTCCTGTTCTGTCCTGTTCTATCCTGTTCTGTCCTGTTCTGTCCTGTTCTGTCCTGTTCTGTCCTGTTCTATCCTGTTCTGTCCTGTTCTATCCTGTTCTATCCTGGTTCTATCCTGTTCTGTCCTGTTCTATTCTATCCTGTTCTATCCTGTTCTATCCTGTTCTGTCCTGTTCCATTCTGTTCTATCCTGTTCTATTCTGTTCTATCCTGTTCTGTCCTGTTCTATACTGTTCTATCCTGTTCTATCCTGTTCTATCCTGGTTCTATCCTGGTTCTATCCTGTTCTATCCTGGTCTTATCCTGGTTCTGTCCTGTTCTATCCTGTTCTATCCTGTTCTATCCTGTTCTGTTCTATTCTGTTCTATCCTGTTCTGTTCTATCCTGTTCTATCCTGTTCTATCCTGTTCTATCCTGTTCTGTTCTATCCTGTTCTATCCTGTTCTGTCCTGTTCTATTCTGTTCTATCCTGTTCTATCCTGTTCTGTCCTGTTCTATTCTGTTCTATCCTGTTCTGTCCTGTTCTATACTGTTCTATCCTGTTCTATCCTGTTCTATACTGTTCTATCCTGGTTCTGTCCTGTTCTATCCTGTTCTATCCTGTTCTGTCCTGTTCTATCCTGTTCTATCCTGTTCTGTTCTATTCTGTTCTATCCTGTTCTGTTCTATCCTGTTCTATCCTGTTCTATTCTGTTCTATCCTGTTCTGTTCTATCCTGTTCTATCCTGTTCTGTCCTGTTCTATTCTGTTCTATCCTGTTCTGTTCTATCCTGTTCTATCCTGTTCTGTCCCGTTCTGTCCTGTTCTATCCTGTTCTATCCTGGTTCTATCCTGGTTCTATCCTGTTCTATCCTGGTCTTATTCTGGTTCTATCCTGGTTCTGTCCTGTTCTATCCTGTTCTATCCTGGTTCTATCCTGTTCTGTCCTGTTCTATCCTGTTCTATCCTGTTCTGTTCTATTCTGTTCTATCCTGTTCTGTTCTATCCTGTTCTGTTCTATTCTGTTCTATCCTGTTCTGTTCTATCCTGTTCTATCCTGTTCTGTCCTGTTCTATTCTGTTCTATCCTGTTCTGTTCTATCCTGTTCTATCCTGTTCTGTCCTGTTCTGTCCTGTTCTGTCCTGTCCTGTTCTATTCTGTTCTATCCTGTTCTGTCCTGTTCTATCCTGTTCTATCCTGTTCTATCCTGTTCTATCCTGTTCTGTCCTGTTCTATTCTGTTCTATTCTGTTCTATCCTGTTCTGTCCTGTTCTGTCCTGTTCTGTCCTGTTTTATTCTGTTCTATCCTGTTCTATCCTGTTCTGTCCTGTTCTATTCTGTTCTATCCTGTTCTATCCTGTTCTGTCCTGTTCTATCCTGTTCTGTCCTGTTCTATCCTGTTCTATCCTGTTCTATCCTATTACAGGCTGGTCTGACTCTGAACCACCCTGGTCTAAACTGTCTGTCCTGTCCAGACTCTGAACCACCCTGGTCTAAACTGTCCTGTCCAGAGTCTGAATCACCCTGGTCTAAACTGTCCTCTCTAGACTCTGAACCACCCTGGTCTAAACTGTCCTCTCTAGACTCTGAACCACCCTGGTCTAAACTGTCCTCTCTCCTGTCCCCTCCAGACTCTCAACCACCCTGGTTTAAACTGTCCTGACCAATCCAAAGTTAAAGCTTCTCAGATTCTGAACCACCCTGGTCTAAACTGTCCTCTCCAGACTGAACCACCCTGGTCTAAACTGTCCTCTCTAGACTCTGAACCACCCTGGTCTAAACTGTCCTGTCCCCTCCAGAGATAGAACCTCTCCAGACTCTGAACCACCCTGGTCTAAACTATCCTGTCCCCTCCAGAGATAAAACGTCTCCAGACTCTGAACCACCCTGGTCTAAACTGTCCTGTCCAGACTCTGAATCACCCTGGTCTAAACTGTCCTGTCCAGACTCTGAACCACCCTGGTCTAAACTGTCCTGTCCAGACTCTGAACCACCCTGGTCTAAACTGTCCTGTCCAGACTCTGAACCACCCTGGTCTAAACTGTCCTGTCCAGACTCTGAACCACCCTGGTCTAAACTGTCCTGTCCAGACTGAACCACCCTGGTCTAAACTGTCCTCTCCATACTCTGAACCACCCTGGTCTAAACTGTCCTCTCCATACTCTGAACCACCCTGGTCTAAACTGTTCTGTCCAGACTCTGTACCACCCTGGTCTAAACTGTCCTGTCCAGACTCTGAACCACCCTGGTCTAAACTGTTCTGTCCAGACTCTGAACCACCCTGGTCTAAACTGTCCTCTCCAGACTCTGAACCACCCTGGTCTAAACTGTTCTGTCCAGACTCTGTACCACCCTGGTCTAAACTGTCCTGTCTAGACTCTGAACAACCCGGTCTAAACTTTCCTGTCCTGTCCCCTCCAGATTTAAAGCTTCTTTAGACTCTAAACCACCCTGGTCTAAACTGTCCTGTCCCCTCCAGAGTTAAAGCTTCTCTAGACTCTAAACCACCCTGGTCTAAACTGTCCTGTCCCCTCCAGAGTTAAAGCTTCTCTAGACTCTGAATCACCCTGGTCTAAACTGTCCTGTCCAGACTCTGAACCACCCTGGTCTAAACTGTCCTCTCTAGACTGAACCACCCTGGTCTAAACTGTCCTCTCCAGACTCTGAACCACCCTGGTCTAAACTGTCCTGTCCAGACTCTGAACCACCCTGGTCTAAACTGTCCTGTCCAGACTCTGAACCACCCTGGTCTAAACTGTCCTGTCCAGACTCTGAGAGCCCTGGTCTAAACTGTCCTGTCCAGACTCTGAACCACCCTGGTCTAAACTGTCCTCTCCAGACTCTGAACCACCCTGGTCTAAACTGTCCTGTCCTGACTCTGAACCACCCTGGTCTAAACTGTCCTGTCCAGACTCTGAACCACCCTGGTCTAAACTGTCCTCTCCAGACTGAACCACCCTGGTCTAAACTGTCCTGTCCAGACTCTGAACCACCCTGGTCTAAACTGTCCTCTCCAGACTGAACCACCCTGGTCTAAACTGTCCTGTCCTGACTCTGAACCACCCTGGTCTAAACTGTCCTCTTTAGACTCTGAACCACCCTGGTCTAAACTGTCCTGTCCAGATTCTGAACCACCAGACTCTGAACCACCCTGGTCTAAACTGTCCAGTCCAGACTCTGAATCACCCTGGTCTAAACTGTCCTGTCCAGACTCTGAACCACCCTGGTCTAAACTGTCCTGTCCAGACTCTGAACCACCCTGGTCTAAACTGTCCTGTCCAGACTCTGAACCACCCTGGTCTAAACTGTCCTGTCCAGACTCTGAGAGCCCTGCTGCTGTGACCGGAACAGAGCATGTTCTCTCATTACAGACTAACATGCCGAGCTAGATCACTGACTGCTATGAACCATGCCAAGCTACCCTGTCTTCTAAGAGATCACCACACTGACAATAGACTGGCATAGAATAAGGACTACCATGCCAGGCTTCCCACTACCCTCCACTCTCTCTGCTAGAGCACCACAGCATGATTCCAGCAGACGAGGCTGGCCAGAGGGTTAGGGTTAGGGTTAGGGTTACTACCCTCCACTCTCTCTGCTAGAGCACCACAGCATGATTCCAGCAGACGAGGCTGGCCAGAGGGTTAGGGCTAGGGTTAGGGTTACTACCCTCCACTCTCTCTGCTAGAGCACCACAGCATGGTTCCAGCAGACGAGGCTGGCCAGAGATCTCATCCTGTACGTGGACCAGTGTGTGATACCGGAGGAGGGGATTGTGTCTTTAATAGAGGACAGGACCAGCTGAAATATGATACCGGAGGAGGGGACTGTGTCTTTAATAGAGGACAGGACCAGCTGAAATATGATACCGGAGGAGGGGATTGTGTCTTTAATAGAGGACAGGACCAGCTGAAATATGATACCGGAGGAGGGGATTGTGTCTTTAATAGAGGACGGGACCAGCTGAAATATGATACCGGAGGAGGGGACTGTGTCTTTAATAGAGGACAGGACCAGCTGAAATGTGATACCGGAGGAGGGGATTGTGTCTTTAATAGAGGACAGGACCAGCTGAAATATGATACCGGAGGAGGGGATTGTGTCTTTAATAGAGGACAGGACCAGCTGAAATATGATACCGGAGGAGGGGACTGTGTCTTTAATAGAGGACAGGACCAGCTGAAATATGATACCGGAGGAGGGGATTGTGTCTTTAATAGAGGACAGGACCAGCTGAAATATGATACCGGAGGAGGGGATTGTGTCTTTAATAGAGGACAGGACCAGCTGAAATATGATACCGGAGGAGGGGACTGTGTCTTTAATAGAGGACAGGACCAGCTGAAATATGATACCGGAGGAGGGGACTGTGTCTTTAATAGAGGACAGGACCAGCTGAAATGTGATACCGGAGGAGGGGATTGTGTCTTTAATAGAGGACAGGACCAGCTGAAATGTGATACCGGAGGAGGGGACTGTGTCTTTAATAGAGGACAGGACCAGCTGAAATATGATACCGGAGGAGGGGATTGTGTCTTTAATAGAGGACAGGACCAGCTGAAATATGATACCGGAGGAGGGGACTGTGTCTTTAATAGAGGACAGGACCAGCTGAAATATGATACCGGAGGAGGGGACTGTGTCTTTAATAGAGGACAGGACCAGCTGAAATATGATACCGGAGGAGGGGACTGTGTCTTTAATAGAGGACAGGACCAGCTGAAATATGATACCGGAGGAGGGGACTGTGTCTTTAATAGAGGGCGGGACCAGCTGAAATGTGATACCGGAGGAGGGGACTGTGTCTTTAATAGAGGACGGGACCAGCTGAAATGTGATACCGGAGGAGGGGACTGTGTCTTTAATAGAGGACAGGACCAGCTGAAATATGATACCGGAGGAGGGGACTGTGTCTTTAATAGAGGACGGGACCAGCTGAAATATGATACCGGAGGAGGGGACTGTGTCTTTAATAGAGGGCAGGACCAGCTGAAATATGATACCGGAGGAGGGGACTGTGTCTTTAATAGAGGCGGGACCAGCTGAAATATGATACCGGAGGAGGGGACTGTGTCTTTAATAGAGGATTCCGGGACCAGCTGAAATGTATGATACCGGAGGAGGGGACTGTGTCTTTAATAGATTACAGGACCAGCTGAAATATGATACCGGAGGAGGGGACTGTGTCTTTAATAGAGGACAGGACCAGCTGAAATGTGATACCGGAGGAGGGGACTGTGTCTTTAATAGAGGGCGGGACCAGCTGAAATATGATACCGGAGGAGGGGACTGTGTCTTTAATAGAGGACAGGACCAGCTGAAATATGATACCGGAGGAGGGGACTGTGTCTTTAATAGAGGGCAGGACCAGCTGAAATGTGATACCGGAGGAGGGGACTGTGTCTTTAATAGAGGACAGGACCAGCTGAAATATGATACCGGAGGAGGGGACTGTGTCTTTAATAGAGGACAGGACCAGCTGAAATGTGATACCGGAGGAGGGGACTGTGTCTTTAATAGAGGGCAGGACCAGCTGAAATGTGATACCGGAGGAGGGGACTGTGTCTTTAATAGAGGACAGGACCAGCTGAAATGTGATACCGGAGGAGGGGACTGTGTCTTTAATAGAGGACAGGACCAGCTGAAATATGATACCGGAGGAGGGGACTGTGTCTTTAATAGAGGACAGGACCAGCTGAAATGTGATACCGGAGGAGGGGACTGTGTCTTTAATAGAGGGCGGGACCAGCTGAAATATGATACCGGAGGAGGGGACTGTGTCTTTAATAGAGGACAGGACCAGCTGAAATATGATACCGGAGGAGGGGACTGTGTCTTTAATAGAGGGCAGGACCAGCTGAAATATGATACCGGAGGAGGGGACTGTGTCTTTAATAGAGGACGGGACCAGCTGAAATATGATACCGGAGGAGGGGATTGTGTCTTTAATAGAGGGCGGGACCAGCTGAAATATGATACCGGAGGAGGGGATTGTGTCTTTAATAGAGGGCGGGACCAGCTGAAATATGATACCGGAGGAGGGGACTGTGTCTTTAATAGAGGACAGGACCAGCTGAAATATGATACCGGAGGAGGGGACTGTGTCTTTAATAGAGGACAGGACCAGCTGAAATATGATACCGGAGGAGGGGACTGTGTCTTTAATAGAGGGCGGGACCAGCTGAAATATGATACCGGAGGAGGGGACTGTGTCTTTAATAGAGGGCAGGACCAGCTGAAATATGATACCGGAGGAGGGGACTGTGTCTTTAATAGAGGGCGGGACCAGCTGAAATATGATACCGGAGGAGGGGACTGTGTCTTTAATAGAGGGCGGGACCAGCTGAAATATGATACCGGAGGAGGGGACTGTGTCTTTAATAGAGGGCGGGACCAGCTGAAATATGATACCGGAGGAGGGGCAGTTGTGGAAGTTCCACTTTTCATCTTTTTATGGGCTTCCGAGTGGCGCAGCGCTCTAAGGCACTGCATCTCATTGCTACAGGCTTCACTACAGACCCTGGTTCGATTCCAGGCCGTAGCCTGGCCGTGATTGGGAGTCCCATAGGGCGGCGCACAATTGGCCCAGCGTCGTCCGGGATATGATTTGGCCGGGGGGTAGGCCGTCATTGTACATGAGAATTTGTTCTTAACTGACTTGCCTAGTTAAATAAAATCCTGAGGACTCCAGACAACCAGACCGCCACAGTAACGATAGGCTGGCATCGTTGGGACTTGGTGACAGCCCTATCTGTGAGGTAGCTGTCGACTTCACAGTGTAGAAAGAGGATCAGGAGTGACCCAGGGTCTTTGGGTACTTGAATAGCGCTGTATCTGCTGGTATACCTGGTAACCCAGGTATCAGAACCTTCTCTCTGGGTTTTTCAACAGAGTTAGAAGAGTAAAATCTGTCCATGGTCTTCAGATCACAGTGAACACAGAAAGGACGCAATCTGTCCTACTGGAGTCTACTGCTCTATGGACTGAGCTGTACTCTGTCCTACTGGAGTCTACTGCTCTATGGACTGAGATATATTCTGTCCTACTGGAGTCTACTGCTCTGTGGACTGAGCTGTAGTCTATTCTACTGGAATCTACTGCTCAATGGACTGAGCTGTAGTCTGTCCTACTGGAATCTACTGGAGTCTACTGCTCTATGGACTGAGCTGTAGTCTGTCCTACTGGAATCTACTGCTCAATGGACTGAGCTGTAGTCTGTCCTACTGGAGTCTACTGCTCTATGGACTGAGCTGTAGTCTGTCCTACTGGAGTCTACTGCTCTATGGACTGAGCTGTAGTCTGTCCTACTGGAGTCTACTGCTCTATGGACTGAGCTGTAGTCTGTCCTACTGGAGTCTACTGCTCTATGGACTGAGCTGTAGTCTGTCCTACTGGAGTCTACTGCTCTATGGACTGAGCTGTAGTCTGTCCTACTGGAGTCTACTGGAGTCTACTGCTCTATGGACTGAGATATAGTCTGTCCTACTGGAGTCTACTGGAGTCTACTGCTCTATGGACTGAGATATAGTCTGTCCTACTGGAGTCTACTGCTCTGTGGACTGAGCTGTAGTCTGTCCTACTGGAGTCTACTGCTCTATGGACTGAGCTGTAGTCTGTCCTACTGGAGTCTACTGCTCTATGGACTGAGATATAGTCTGTCCTACTGGAGTCTACTGCTCTGTGGACTGAGCTGCAGTCTGTCCTACTGGAGTCTACTGCTCTGTGGACTGAGCTGTAGTCTGTCCTACTGGAGTCTACTGCTCTATGGACTGAACTGGAGCCTGTCCTACTGGAGTCTACTGCTCTATGGACTGAGCTGGAGCCGTCCTACTGGAGTCTACTGGAGTCTACTGCTCTATGGACTGAGCTGTAGCCTGTCCTACTGGAGTCTACTGGAGTCTACTGCTCTATGGACTGAGCTGTAGTCTGTCCTACTGGAGTCTACTGCTCTATGGACTGAGCTGGAGACAGATCTGTCTTGTGGTCACCTATGAACTCCACTGACTATAAGAGATAAACAGCTATAACTGATCTGAGACCAGGAGAGTTGAGCTGTGGATGATGACATGAGGGGATATGATCTGCTGTTCCCTCTGATGCCCAGCGTTCTGTCTGGCTGGGACTCTAACTAACATTAAAAGGAGAGGCTGGACTTTCCCATTGATTTCCCACAGGAGACAATTAAGTGATATGATCTCCTCTCCTCTCCTCTCCTCTCCTCTCCTCTCCTCTCCTCTCCTCTCCTCTCCTCTCCTCTCCTGCAGGTTAGTAACCCAGCTGTATGTGTGTGTTGCTTTGAAATAGCTGCTGATCTCCTGCCTTGAACAACATGCAACCAGAGATATAAACAAATAATTGTACTAAACGATATCATAACCGCCATCGATAAAAGACAGTACTGTGCAGCCGTCTTCATCGACCTTGCCAAGGCTTTCGACTCGGTCAATCACCATATTCTTATCGGCAGACTCATTAGCCTCGGTTTTTCGGATGACTGCCTTGCCTGGTTCACCAATTACTTTGCAGACAGAGTTCAGTGTGTCAAATCGGAGGGCATGCTGTCCGGTCCTCTGGCAGTCTCTATGGGGGTGCCACAGGGTTCAATTCTCGGGCCGACTCTTTTCTCTGTATATATCAATGATGTTGCTCTTGCTGCGGGCGATTCCCTGATCCACCTCTACGCAGACGACACCATTCTATATACTTCCGGGCCGTCCTTGGACACTGTGCTATCTAACCTCCAAACGAGCTTCAATGCCATACAACACTCCTTCCGTGGCCTCCAAAACTGCTCTTAAACGCTAGTAAAACCAAATGCATGCTTTTCAACCGTTCGCTGCCTGCACCCGCACGCCTGACCAGCATCACCACCCTGGATGGTTCCAACCTTGAATATGTGGACATCTATAAGTACCTAGGTGTCTGGCAAGACTGTAAGCTCTCCTTCCAGACTCATATCAAACATCTCCAATCGAAAATCAAATCAAGAGTCGGCTTTCTATTCCGCAACAAAGCCTCCTTCACTCACGCCGCCAAACTTACCCTAGTAAAACTGACTATCCTACCGATCCTCGACTTCGGCGATGTCATCTACAAAATTGCTTCCAACACTCTCCTCAGCAAACTGGATGCAATTTATCACAGTGCCATCCGTTTTGTCACTAAAGCACCTTATACCACCCACCACTGCGACTTGTATGCTCTAGTCGGCTGGCCCTCGCTACATATTCGTCGCCAGACCCACTGGCTCCAGGTCATCTACAAGTCCATGCTAGGTAAAGCTCCGCCTTATCTCAGTTCTCTGGTCACGATGGCAACACCCATCCGTAGCACGCGCTCCAGCAGGTGTATCTCACTGACCATCCCTAAAGCCAACACCTCATTTGGCCGCCTTTCATTCCAGTTCTCTGCTGCCTGTGACTGGAACGAATTGCAAAAATCGCTGAAGTTGGAGACTTTTATCTCCCTCACCAACTTCAAACATCTGCTATCTGAGCAGCTAACCGATCGCTGCAGCTGTACATAGTCTTATCGGTATGTCCACCCAATTTGACCTACCTCATCCCATACTGTTTTTATTTATTTACTTTTCTGCTCTTTTGCACACCAATATCTCTACCTGTACATGACCATCTGATCATTTATCACTCCAGTGTTAATCTGCTAAATTGTAATTATTCGCCTACCTCCTCGTGCCTTTTGCACACAATGTATATAGACTCCCCCTTTTTTTCCTACTGTGTTATTGACTTGTTAATTGTTTACTCCATGTGTAACTCTGTGTTGTCTGTTCACACTGCTATGCTTTATCTTGGCCAGGTCGCAGTTGCAAATGAGAACTTGTTCTCAACTAGCCTACCTGGTTAAATAAAGGTGAAATAAAAAAATAAAAAAATGTCTCTACACAGCAAATTCTCTGGAAAACAACAGAAACCTGAAAACACCATCCAACCTGGAACTGAGTGAGTAATGTTTAGTCTGAAACTATATTTTATTTCCAAAAGCCAAGAAGAAAAATACACAATATTACTTTATAAGGAGTGAATTCTAACATAATTCTGCCAAGCTTGATACAGCTTCAACTAGCACTGAGGTGTCAAGTGAGAGGTGTCAAAGCCCATTAGCCCAAAAATGGCAGGAGAGTCACACAGTCTACCCCAACCAAATGGAGAGGACTTAGAAGCTCCCTCCCGCTGTTCAGAGGTAATTAAAATACAGTACCCTGTGCATGTAAAGAATGATAAGGCAAGAAAAGATCCTTATGCAAAATCAAGAGACACAAAAATGGGAACATCAGCAACCTTCCACACAAACCATCCCCAACGAGGACTCTGAGTCAGCTAATATAAACCTCTATAAATCCGGAACAGTACTTGTACAGGCCTCTTCATTATGTAACCCCACAGACGAGCAACCCCCAGCGGACAGTCAACCTCCCAGCACGGACTACCACTCCCTCATTGAAATGAAGGACAAATTCACCCAGCTGGAGGTAAGGCAGGTGGAGCTGGAACAGCAGGTGATTACACTCCAGTCAGCACAGACCCAGACAACAGTCCAGCACAACAACACCCCCTTAACCAGACCCGGAGAGCTGGAGGTGGACAGAGACATATCTGCACTCTGGACTGTGGTGAGACAACTTCAACAGGAGAAAGAGCAGAATCAGGAGAAGAGCAGAACACTAGAGGAGAGGATCAGACTGCTGGTGGAGGAGAGGTTGAGGGGGACGGCATGTGACAGAGAACAACCCACTAGAGAGGTGGCCACCCCCACAGAGAAGCCAGCAGAACAGCCCACCTCAGCACCCGTCAAAAGTCTCGACACCACAGCAGAACAGTCCACACCAGACCCTGACCATAGAGTCGACATTTTCCCAAACACAGTGTGTCTAAACTCTGGTGTCCAAACACCCAGCGCGCCCTCGACCTTCTGTCTGAGGACCAACTAGGCTCACCCAGCCACATAATAATACACACAGGCACAAACGACCTGAGAGCACAGCAGGAAAGGGTGGCCACAGCACTGAAGGGAGTGATTGAAAAGGCTTCTTCTACTTTCCCCAACGCACAAGTGGTTATCTCCACCCTGCCACCACGAAAAGACTTCCACCCTGCCACAATACAGCGGGTAAACGCAAGTATTTCCCGTGACTGTGCCTCAAAACCAAATGTTTTCCTGGCCCACCACTCCACCCTGGACTTGAACAGCCTCTATGACCAGGTCCACCTCTACAAGGCAGCAGTGCCCACCTTTGCCCGAACTCTAAAGGACATCGCTCTCAAACGTATCCCCAACACTTCACACAGGAGCAACAGATCAATAGACACCCCAACCAGACCAGCGAGACACCCTCCCAGACCTGCAGGACCCCCCCCCCCCTGGACCTAAACACTGATTTTTACACTGAGCCCTCTCCTGTACTTCCTGTTCACCCACGACTGCGTGGCCACGCACGCCTCCAACTCAATCATCAAGTTTGCGGACGATACAACAACGACGAGACGGCCTACAGGGAGGAGGTGAGGGCCCTCGGAGTGTGGTGTCAGCAAAATAACCTCACACTCAACATCAACAAAACTAAGGAGATGATTGTGGACTTCAGGAAACAGCAGAGGGAACACCCCCCTATCCACATTGATGGAACAGTAGTGGAGAGGGTAGTAAGTTTTAAGTTCCTCGGCGTACACATCACAGACAAACTGAATTGGTCCACCCACACAGACAGCATCGTGAACAAGGCGCAGCAGCGCCTCTTCAACCTCAGGAGGCTGAAGAAATTTGGCTTGTCACCAAAAGCACTCACAAACTTCTACAGATGCACAATCGAGAGCATCCTGTCGGGCTGTATCACCGCCTGGTACGGCAACTACTCCGCCCACAACCGTAAGGCTCTCCAGAGGGTAGTGAGGTCTGCACAACGCATCACCGGGGGCAAACTACCTGCCCTCCAGGACACCTACATCACCCGATGTCACAGGAAGGCCATAAAGATCATCAAGGACAACAACCACCCGAGCCACTGCCTGTTCACCCCGCTATCATCCAGAAGGCGAGGTCAGTACAGGTGCATCAGAGCTGGGACCGAGAGACTGAAAAACAGCTTCTATCTCAAGGCCATCAGACTGTTAAACAGCCACCACTAACATTGAGTGGCTGCTGCCAACACACTGACTCAACTCCAGCCACTTTAATAATGGGAATTGATGGGAAATGATGTAAAATATATCACTAGCCACTTTAAAAACCTGTTAGAACCTAAGTATCATTTTTGGATAAAAAGACGTGCCCCGATGTTTGTCACGAAAAGATGCTCGACTATGCTTGGAATTGATAGTTTTGGAGACGTTTCCAGAACTAACTGTGAGTGCCATAGAACAATATCTACAGGCAAAACCAAGATGTTTGAGTGACCAGGAAATCAACAGGATCCATGATCTCCTTATATGGCTGTGAATGGCACAGGAATGACACTTCCTATGCCCCCAGGTATCATGACTAGGCATATCATTGGAAGATTGGCCATAAGAGCCTACTGTACCAATGTGTAGTCAGGTCCCAGCCGAATCAGAGAAGAATGCACGCTGTACCTAGGACTGGCATTTCAATGAAGAGATATATGACCAAACACCTTGAGGATTGATTCAAACAACTTTTCCATGTTTCAGTGTGATATTATGGAGTTATTCGTTTTGGAAAAAGTTCGACGTTTAGGTGACATTTTCGGTTAGTTTCGGTAGCAATGCATAGTAACAAAGCCACGTTGTGTCCTACACAAGCATCTTTCAGGAAAAAACATCTGCTATGTAACTGAGAGTCTCCTCATTGAAACATCTGAAGTTCTTCAAAGGTAAATTATTTTATTTGATCCCTTTGCTGGTTTTTGTGAATGTTGCGTGCTAAATGCTAACGCTAAATGCTACGCTAGCTATCACCACTCTTACACAAATTATTGATTTTCTCTGGTTCTAAAGCATATTTTGAAAATAATAAGAAAAGGATAAGCTTGAGGACAGGCATATTTATTTCATTTATTTTGCAATTTTCAGAAATCGCTAATCACTATGGCCACTAACAGGTTTTAAACAATGCTACCTAATATAATGTTTACATACCCTACATTATTCATCTCATATGTATATGTATATACTGTATTCTATATCATCGACTGCATCCTTATGTAATACATGTATCACTAGCCACTTTAACTATGCCACTTTGTTTACATACTCATCTTATATGTATATACTGTACTCAATACCATCTACTGTATCTTGCCTATGCCGCTCTGTACCATCACTCACTCATATATCTTTATGTACATATTCTTTATCCCCTTACACTTGTGTCTATAAGGTACTCGTTTTGGAATTGTTAGCTAGATTACTTGTTGGTTATTACTGAATTGTCGGAACTAGAAGCACAAGCATTTCGTTACACTCGCATTAACATCTGCTAACCATGTGTATGTGACAAATAACATTTGATTTGATTTGATTTGACATAGAGGACCCACGCCAAGAGGAATTACATCCAGACCACAGCACACCCAGATACATCCACACCCCCACCCCAACCAATCAACACCCCCCCACGTCAACCATGCCCACACCCCATTTAGGCCCCCTCAGATCAGACCTATGCCACTCCTGCCCACCCAATGCACCCCACCTCCGCAAAGAGGGCCTCAACATGGAAGCCACACATACGCCCAGGTAGTGAGCGGGCAAACAGTCCCAACCCCCACTCTCACACTCGCCCAAGCCAATGGCATTTACCAGATGCTCAGCAGGCTCTGCTCACACTTACTGGCCTGAGGCCAAACCACGACCAACAACATTGGACACTCTATTGAACAAAAAGGAATATTCAAGGCCTGAGGTCATCTGGCTTTGGCCTAAAGAGCAGAAACCTGGAATTCACCAAAGAAATCGGTAATACAGACATGGTCATCCTGCAAGAAACCTGGTATAGAGGAGAAGGACCCACTGGTTGCCCTCTCGGTTACAGAGAGCTGGCAGTCCCATCCACCACACTACCAGGTGTGAAACCTGGTATAGAGGATACAGACCCACTGGTTGCCCTCTAGGTTACAGAGAGCTGGTAGTCCCATCCACCAAACTACCAGGTGGGAAACCTGGTATAGAGGAGACGGACCCACTGGTTGCCCTCTCGGTTACAGAGAGCTGGTAGTCCCATCCACCAAACTACCAGGTGGGTGGTATAGAGGAGATGGACCCACTGGTTGCCCTCTAGGTTACAGAGAGCTGGTAGTCCCATCCACCAAACTACCAGGTGTGAAACAGGGAAGGGACTCAGGGGGTATGCTAATTTGTTATAGAGCAGACCTAACTCACTCCATTAAATTAATCAAAACAGGAACATTCTACATTTGGCTAGAAATTCCAAAGGAAATTATCCTAACAGAGAAAAATGTCCTCCTGTGTGCTACCTATATCCCCCCACTAGAATCCCCATATTTTAATGAAGACAGCTTCTCCATCCTGGAGGGGGAAATCAATCATTTCCAGGCCCAGGGACATGTACTAGTCTGTGGCGACCTAAATGCCAGAACCGGACAAGAACCTGACACCCTCAGCACACAGGGGGACAAACACCTACCTGGAGGTGACAGCATTCCCTCCCACATATGCCCCCCTAGGCACAACTATGACAACATAACCAACAAAAACGGGTCACATCTCCTGCAGCTCTGTCGCACGCTGGGTATGTACATAGTCAATGGTAGGCTTCGAGGGGACTCCTATGGTAGGTACCCATATAGCTCATCTCTTGGCAGTAGTACTGTAGACTACTTTATCACTGACCTCAACCCAGAGTCTCTCAGAGCGTTCACAGTCAGCCCACTGACACATCTATCAGATCACAGCAAAATCACAGTCTACTTAAACAGAGCAATACCCAATCATGAGGCATCAAAGCCAAAGGAACTGAGTAACATTAAGAAATGCTAAAGATGGAAGGAATGCAGTTTGGAAACCTACCAAAAAACAATTAGGCAACAACAAATTCAACCCCTTTTAGACAATTTCCTGGGTAAAACGTTCCACTGTAATAGTGAAGGTGTAAATTTGGCAGTAGAAAATCTTAACAGTATATTTGACCTCTCAGCTTCCCTATCAAATCTAAAAATCTCAAATAGAAAACCAAAGAAAATTAACAGTAATGACAAATGGTTTGATGAAGAATGCAAAAATCTAAGAAAGAAATTGAGAAACCTGTCCAACCAAAAACATAGAGACCCGGAAAACCTGAGTCTCCGCCTTCACTATGGTGAATCACTAAAACAATACAGAAATACACTACGGAAAAAGAAGGAACAGCATGTCAGAAATCAGCTCAATGTAATTGAAGAATCCATAGACTCTAACCACTTCTGGGAAAATTGGAAAACACCAAACAAACAACAACACGAAGAATTATCTATCCAAAATGGAGATGTATGGGTAAACCACTTCTCCAATCTTTTTGGCTCTATAACAAAGAATAAAGAGCAAAAACATATACATGATCAAATACAGATCTTAGAATCAACTATTAAAGACTACCAGAACCCACTGGATTCTCCAATTACATTGAATGAGTTACAGGACAAAATAAAAACCCTCCAACCCAAAAAGGCCTGTGGTGTTGATGGTATCCTCAATGAAATGATCAAATATACAGACAACAAATTCCAATTGGCAATACTAAAACTCTTTAACATCATCCTTAGCTCTGGCATCTTCCCCCAATATTTGGAACCAAGGACTGATCACCCCAATCCACAAAAGTGGAGACAAATTTGACACCAATAACTACTGTGGAATATGCGTCAACAGTAACCTTGGGAAAATCCTATGCATTATCATTAACAGCAGACTCGTACATTTCCTCAATGAAAACAATGTACTGAGCAAATGTCAAATTGGCTTTTTACCAAATTACCGTACAACAGACCATGTATTCACCCTGCACACCCTAATTGACAACCAAACAAACCAAAACAAAGGCAAAGTCTTCTCATGCTTTGTTGATTTCAAAAAAGCCTTCGACTCAATTTGGCATGAGGGTCTGCTATACAAACTGATGGAAAGTGGTGTTGGGGGTAAAACATACGACATTATAAAATCCATGTATACAAACAACAAGTGTGCAGTTAAAATTGGCAAAAAACACACACATTTCTTCACACAGGGTCGTGGGGTGAGACAGGGATGCAGCTTAAGCCCCACCCTCTTCAACATATATATCAACGAATTGGCACGGGCACTAGAACAGTCTGCAGCACCCGGCCTCCCCCTGCTAGAATCCGAAGTCAAATGTCTGCTGTTTGCTGATGATCTGGTGCTTCTGTCTCCAACCAAGGAGGGCCTTCAGCAGCACCTAGATCTTATGCACAGATTCAGACCTGGGCCCTGACAGTAAATCTTAGTAAGACCAAAATAATAGTGTTCCAAAAAAGGTCCAGTCACCAGGATCACAAATACAAATTCCATCTATACACTGTTGCCCTAGAGCACACAAAAAACTATACATACCTTGGCCTAAACATCAGCGCCACAGGTAACTTCCACAAAGCTGTGAACGATCTGAGAGACAAGGCAAGAAGGGCATTCTATGCCATCAAAAGGAACATACATTTCAACATACCAATTAGGATTTGGCTAAAAAATACTTGAATCAGTCATAGAGCCCATTGCCCTTTATTCAACAGGTCACAAATCCCACTGCTGTGATGGCACACTGTGGAATTTCACCCAGTAGATATGGGAGTTTATCAAAAGTGGATTTGTCTCTCTCTCTCTCTCTCTCTCTCTCTCTCTCTCTCTCTCTCTCTCAGTGTGACAGAAGTTGTCCTGAAAGACCCCCCCCCTAGCAGTTCTTCTTTACAGCTTGCTGCTTTGCTGCTTAATGAGTATATAATCAGGAATAGTGTTCCTCTGTTTTCTATGGACCCGGTCCAAGTCAAACACACAGGGATGTATCGAGCATAAACACTCAGGTATGAGGCTCTTCTCTCCCAGCTAGCTGCAGCTACAACCCAGTAGGATCAACCAAACAACCCAGCAGTAGGATCAACTAAACAACCCAGTAGGATCAACCAAACAACCCAGCAGTAGGATCAACCAAACAACCCAGCAGTAGGATCAACCAAACAACCCAGTAGAGTCAACCAAACAACCCAGCAGTAGGATCAACCAAACAACCCAGCAGTAGGATTAACCAAACAACCCAGCAGTAGGATCAACCAAACAACCCAGCAGTAGAGTCAACCAAACAACCCAGTAGGATCAACCAAACAACCCAGCAGTAGGATCAACCAAACAACCCAGCAGTAGAGTCAACCAAACAACCCAGCAGTAGGAGTCAACCAAACAACCCAGTAGTAGGTCAACCAAACAACCCAGCAGTAGTAGAGTCAACCAAACAACCCAGCAGTAGAGTCAACCAAACAACCCAGCAGTAGAGTCAACCAAACAACCCAGCAGTAGAGTCAACCAAACAACCCAGCAGTAGAGTCAACCAAACAACCCAGTAGAGTCAACCAAACAACCCAGCAGTAGAGTCAACCAAACAACCCAGCAGTAGAGTCAACCAAACAACCCAGTAGGATCAACCAAACAACCCAGTAGAGTCAACCAAACAACCCAGTAGTAGGATCAACCAAACAACCCAGCAGTAGAGTCAACCAAACAACCCAGTAGAGTCAACCAAACAACCCAGCAGTAGGATCAACCAAACAACCCAGCAGTAGGATCAACCAAACAACCCAGCAGTAGAGTCAACCAAACAACCCAGCAGTAGAGTCAACCAAACAACCCAGCAGTAGAGTCAACCAAACAACCCAGTAGAGTCAACCAAACAACCCAGCAGTAGAGTCAACCAAACAACCCAGCAGTAGAGTCAACCAAACAACCCAGCAGTAGAGTCAACCAAACAACCCAGCAGTAGAGTCAACCAAACAACCCAGCAGAGTCAACCAAACAACCCAGCAGTAGAGTCAACCAAACAACCCAGCAGTAGGATCAACCAAACAACCCAGCAGTAGATCAACCAAACAACCCAGCAGTAGAGTCAACCAAACAACCCAGCAGTAGAGTCAACCAAACAACCCAGCAGTAGAGTCAACCAAACAACCCAGCAGTAGAGTCAACCAAACAACCCAGCAGTAGAGTCAACCAAACAACCCAGCAGTAGGATCAACCAAACAACCCAGCAGTAGAGTCAACCAAACAACCCAGCAGTAGAGTCAACCAAACAACCCAGCAGTAGGATCAACCAAACAACCCAGCAGTAGAGTCAACCAAACAACCCAGCAGTAGAGTCAACCAAACAACCCAGCAGTAGAGTCAACCAAACAACCCAGCAGTAGAATCAACCAAACAACCCAGTAGGATCAACCAAACAACCCAGCAGTAGAGTCAACCAAACAACCCAGCAGTAGAGTCAACCAAACAACCCAGCAGTAGAGTCAACCAAACAACCCAGCAGTAGAATCAACCAAACAACCCAGCAGTAGGATCAACCAAACAACCCAGCAGTAGAGTCAACCAAACAACCCAGCAGTAGAGTCAACCAAACAACCCAGCAGTAGGATCAACCAAACAACCCAGCAGTAGCGTCAACCAAACAACCCAGCAGTAGAATCAACCAAACAACCCAGTAGGATCAACCAAACAACCCAGTAGGATCAACCAAACAACCCATCATTTTTTAGAGCGTAGTGCTCTAGTCCAATGTAGAATAGAGTGTGGGGTTCCATTTGGGACGTGGGCCAGAACATTCTAGAACTAAGGCTTTGTGTTCTAGTCAGGAGGACTCCCCAGAGTACTGTGAGAACTAAGGCTTGTGTTCTAGTCAGGAGGACTCCCCAGAGTACTGTGAGAACTAAGGCTGTGTTCTAGTCAGGAGGACTCCCCAGAGTACTGTGAGAACTAAGGCTTCGTGTTCTAGTCAGGAGGACTCCCCAGAGTACTGTGAGAACTAAGGCTTCGTGTTCTAGTCAGGAGGACTCCCCAGAGTACTGTGAGAACTAAGGCTTCGTGTTCTAGTCAGGAGGACTCCCAGAGTACTGTGAGAACTAAGGCTTTGTGTTCTAGTCAGGAGGACTCCCAGAGTACTGTGAGAACTAAGGCTTTGTGTTTTAGTCAGGAGGACTCCCCAGAGTACTGTGAGAACTAAGGCTGTGTGTTCTAGTCAGGAGGACTCCCCAGAGTACTGTGAGAACTAAGGCTGTGTGTTCTAGTCAGGAGGACTCCCCAGAGTACTGTGAGAACTAAGGCTTCGTGTTCTAGTCAGGAGGACTCCCCAGAGTACTGTGAGAACTAAGGCTTTGTGTTTTAGTCAGGAGGACTCCCCAGAGTACTGTGAGAACTAAGGCTTCGTGTTTTAGTCAGGAGGACTCCCCAGAGTACTGTGAGAACTAAGGCTTCGTGTTCTAGTCAGGAGGACTCCCCAGAGTACTGTGAGAACTAAGGCTTCGTGTTCTAGTCAGGAGGACTCCCCAGAGTACTGTGAGAACTAAGGCTTCGTGTTCTAGTCAGGAGGACTCCCCAGAGTACTGTGAGAACTAAGGCTTCGTGTTCTAGTCAGGAGGACTCCCCAGAGTACTGTGAGAACTAAGGCTTCGTGTTCTAGTCAGGAGGACTCCCCAGAGTACTGTGAGAACTAAGGCTTTGTGTTCTAGTCAGGAGGACTCTCCAGAGTACTGTGAGAACTAAGGCTTCGTGTTCTAGTCAGGAGGACTCCCCAGAGTACTGTGAGAACTAAGGCTGTGTGTTCTAGTCAGGAGGACTCCCCAGAGTACTGTGAGAACTAAGGCTGTGTGTTCTAGTCAGGAGGACTCCCCAGAGTACTGTGAGAACTAAGGCTGTGTGTTCTAGTCAGGAGGACTCCCCAGAGTACTATGAGAACTAAGGCTTTGTGTTCTAGTCAGGAGGACTCCCCAGAGTACTGTGAGAACTAAGGCTGTGTTCTAGTCGGGAGGACTCCCCAGAGTACTATGAGAACTAAGGCTTTGTGTTCTAGTCAGGAGGACTCCCCAGAGTACTGTAAGAACTAAGGCTGTGTTCTAGTCAGGAGGACTCCCCAGAGTACTGTGAGAACTAAGGCTGTGTTCTAGTCAGGAGGACTCCCCAGAGTACTGTGAGAACTAAGGCTGTGTGTTCTAGTCAGGAGGACTCCCCAGAGTACTGTGAGAACTAAGGCTTGGTGTTCTAGTCAGGAGGACTCCCCAGAGTACTGTGAGAACTAAGGCTTGGTGTTCTAGTCAGGAGGACTCCCCAGAGTACTGTGAGAACTAAGGCTTCGTGTTCTAGTCAGGAGGACTCCCCAGAGTACTGTGAGAACTAAGGCTGTGTTCTAGTCAGGAGGACTCCCCAGAGTACTGTGAGAACTAAGGCTGTGTGTTCTAGTCAGGAGGACTCCCCAGAGTACTGTGAGAACTAAGGCTGTGTGTTCTAGTCAGGAGGACTCCCCAGAGTACTGTGAGAACTAAGGCTGTGTGTTCTAGTCAGGAGGACTCCCCAGAGTACTGTGAGAACTAAGGCTTCGTGTTCTAGTCAGGAGGACTCCCCAGAGTACTGTGAGAACTAAGGCTGCGTGTTCTAGTCAGGAGGACTCCCCAGAGTACTGTGAGAACTAAGGCTTCGTGTTCTAGTCAGGAGGACACCCCAGAGTACTGTGAGAACTCAGGCTTCGTGTTCTAGTCAGGAGGACTCCCCAGAGTACTGTGAGAACTAAGGCTTTGTGTTCTAGTCAGGAGGACTCCCCAGAGTACTGTGAGAACTAAGGCTTTGTGTTCTAGTCAGGAGGACTCCCCAGAGTACTGTGAGAACCAAGGCTGTGTGTTCTAGTCAGGAGGACTCCCCAGAGTACTGTGAGAACTAAGGCTGTGTGTTCTAGTCAGGAGGACTCCCCAGAGTACTGTGAGAACTAAGGCTTCGTGTTCTAGTCAGGAGGACTCCCCAGAGTACTGTGAGAACTAAGGCTTTGTGTTCTAGTCAGGAGGACTCCCCAGAGTACTGTGAGAACTAAGGCTTTGTGTTCTAGTCAGGAGGACTCCCCAGAGTACTGTGAGAACTAAGGCTTCGTGTTCTAGTCAGGAGGACTCCCCAGAGTACTGTGAGAACTAAGGCTTCGTGTTCTCGTCAAGAGGACTCCCCAGAGTACTGTGAGAACTAAGGCTGTGTGTTCTAGTCAGGAGGACTCCCCAGAGTACTGTGAGAACTAAGGCTTCGTGTTCTAGTCAGGAGGACTCCCCAGAGTACTGTGAGAACTAAGGCTTTGTGTTCTAGTCAGGAGGACTCCCCAGAGTACTGTGAGAACTAAGGCTTTGTGTTCTAGTCAGGAGGACTCCCAGAGTACTGTGAGAACTAAGGCTTCGTGTTCTAGTCAGGAGGACTCCCCAGAGTACTGTGAGAACTAAGGCTTCGTGTTCTAGTCAGGAGGACTCCCCAGAGTACTGTGAGAACTAAGGCTTTGTGTTCTAGTCAGGAGGACTCCCCAGAGTCCTGTGAGAACTAAGGCTGTGTGTTCTAGTCAGGAGGACTCCCCAGAGTACTGTGAGAACTAAGGCTTTGTGTTCTCGTCAGGAGGACTCCCCAGAGTACTGTGAGAACTAAGGCTTTGTGTTCTAGTCAGGAGGACTCCCCAGAGTACTGTGAGAACTAAGGCTGTGTTCTAGTCAGGAGGACTCTCCAGAGTACTGTGAGAACTAAGGCTGTGTTCTAGTCAGGAGGACTCCCCAGAGTACTGTGAGAACTAAGGCTTTGTGTTCTAGTCAGGAGGACTCCCAGAGTACTGTGAGAACTAAGGCTTCGTGTTCTAGTCAGGAGGACTCCCCAGAGTACTGTGAGAACTAAGGCTTCGTGTTCTAGTCAGGAGGACTCCCCAGAGTACTGTGAGAACTAAGGCTTTGTGTTCTAGTCAGGAGGACTCCCCAGAGTACTGTGAGAACTAAGGCTTCGTGTTCTAGTCAGGAGGACTCCCCAGAGTACTGTGAGAACTAAGGCTTTGTGTTCTAGTCAGGAGGACTCCCCAGAGTACTGTGAGAACTAAGGCTTTGTGTTCTAGTCAGGAGGACTCCCCAGAGTACTGTGAGAACTAAGGCTTCGTGTTCTAGTCAGGAGGACTCCCCAGAGTACTGTGAGAACTAAGGCTGTGTGTTCTAGTCAGGAGGACTCCCCAGAGTACTGTGAGAACTAAGGCTTTGTGTTCTAGTCAGGAGGACTCCCCAGAGTACTGTGAGAACTAAGGCTTTGTGTTCTAGTCAGGAGGACTCCCCAGAGTACTGTGAGAACTAAGGCGTTGTGTTCTAGTCAGGAGGACTCCCCAGAGTACTGTGAGAACTAAGGCTTCGTGTTCTAGTCAGGAGGACTCCCCAGAGTACTGTGAGAACTAAGGCTTCGTGTTCTAGTCAGGAGGACTCCCCAGAGTACTGTGAGAACTAAGGCTGTGTGTTCTAGTCAGGAGGACTCCCCAGAGTACTGTGAGAACTAAGGCTTCGTGTTCTAGTCAGGAGGACTCCCCAGAGTACTGTGAGAACTAAGGCTGTGTGTTCTAGTCAGGAGGACTCCCCAGAGTACTGTGAGAACTAAGGCTGTGTGTTCTAGTCAGGAGGACTCCCCAGAGTACTGTGAGAACTAAGGCTTCGTGTTCTAGTCAGGAGGACTCCCCAGAGTACTGTGAGAACTAAGGCTTCGTGTTCTAGTCAGGAGGACTCCCCAGAGTACTGTGAGAACTAAGGCTGTGTGTTCTAGTCAGGAGGACTCCCCAGAGTACTGTGAGAACTAAGGCTTCGTGTTCTAGTCAGGAGGACTCCCAGAGTACTGTGAGAACTAAGGCTTGGTGTTCTAGTCAGGAGGACTCCCCAGAGTACTGTGAGAACTAAGGCTTTGTGTTCCAGTCAGGAGGACTCCCCAGAGTACTGTGAGAACTAAGGCTGTGTGTTCTAGTCAGAGGACTCCCCAGAGTACTGTGAGAACTAAGGCTGTGTGTTCTAGTCAGGAGGACTCCCAGAGTACTGTGAGAACTAAGGCTTTGTGTTCTAGTCAGGAGGACTCCCCAGAGTACTGTGAGAACTAAGGCTTTGTGTTCTAGTCAGGAGGACTCCCCAGAGTACTGTGAGAACTAAGGCTTCGTGTTCTAGTCAGGAGGACTCCCCAGAGTACTGTGAGAACTAAGGCTTCGTGTTCTAGTCAGGAGGACTCCCCAGAGTACTGTGAGAACTAAGGCTTCGTGTTCTAGTCAGGAGGACTCCCCAGAGTACTGTGAGAACTAAGGCTTCGTGTTCTAGTCAGGAGGACTCCCCAGAGTACTGTGAGAACTAAGGCTTTGTGTTCTAGTCAGGAGGACTCCCCAGAGTACTGTGAGAACTAAGGCTTCGTGTTCTAGTCAGGAGGACTCCCCAGAGTACTGTGAGAACTAAGGCTGTGTGTTCTAGTCAGGAGGA
>NW_026290797.1:207500-212500 GCF_023373465.1 Oncorhynchus keta
GAACACCCTGCTGTGGAGACAAACAACACCAGTAGAACACCAGTAGAACACCAGTAGAACACCAGTAGAACACCCTGCTGTGGAGACAAACAACACCAGTAGAGCACCCTGCTGTGGAGACAAACAACACCAGTAGAACACCAGTAGAACACCCTGCTGTGGAGACAAACAACAACACCAGTAGAACACCCTGCTGTGGAGACAAATAACACCAGTAGTACACCAGTAGAACACCCTGCTGTGGAGACAGACAACACCAGTAGTACACCAGTAGAACACCCTGCTGTGGAGACAAACAACACCAGTAGAACACCAGTAGAACACCCTGTTGTGGAGACAAACACCAGTAGAACACCAGTAGAACACCCCGCTGTGGAGACAAACAACACCAGTAGAACACCAGTAGAACACCCTGCTGTGGAGACAAACAACACCAGTAGAACACCAGTAGATCACCCTGCTGTGGAGACAAACAACACCAGTAGAACACCCTGCTGTGGAGACAAACAACACCAGTAGAACACCAGTAGAACACCCTGCTGTGGAGACAAACAACACCAATAGAACACCAGTAGAACACCCTGCTGTGGAGACAAACAACACCAGTAGAACACCCTGCTGTGGAGACAAACAACACCAGTAGAACACCCTGCTGTGGAGACAAACAACACCAGTAGAACACCCTGCTGTGGAGACAAACAACACCAGTAGAACACCCTGCTGTGGAGACAAACAACACCAGTAGAACACCCTGCTGTGGAGACAAACAACACCAGTAGAACACCAGTAGAACACCCTGCTGTGGAGACAGACAACACCAGTAGAACACCCTGCTGTGGAGACAAACAACACCAGTAGAACACCCTGCTGTGGAGACAAACAACACCAGTAATAGTATAGTAGTAGTGTAGTGGTATAATAGTAGTAGTAGTAGTAGTAGTACAGCTGTATTAGTATAGTAGTAGTGTAGTAGTAGTAGTATAGTAGTAAAGTACATAGTATAGAACAGTAGTGTAGTAGTAGTACAGCTGTATTAGTATAGTAGTAGTGTAGTAGTAGTAGTATAGTAGTAGTGTAGTAATAGTATAGTAGTAGTGTAGTGGTATAATAGTAGTAGTAGTAGTAGTAGTACATCTGTATTAGTATAGTGGTAGTATAGTAGTAGTGTAGTAGTAGTATAGTAGTAGTGTAGTAATAGTATAGTAGTAGTGTAGTGGTATAATAGTAGTAGTAGTAGTAGTAGTAGTAGTACAGCTGTATTAGTATAGTGGTAGTATAGTAGTAGTATAGTAGTAGTGTAGTAGTAGTGTAGTAGTAATGTATTAGTAGTGTAGTAATAGTATAGTAGTGGTGTAGTGGTATAATAGTAGTAGTAGTAGTACAGCTGCATTAGTATAGTAGTAGTATAGTAGTAGTGTAGTAGTGGTATAGTAGTAGTGTAGTAGTGTAGTAGTGTAGTAATAGTATAGTAGTAGTGTAGTGGTATAATAGTAGTAGTAGTAGTAGTAGTAGTAGTAGTAGTAGTACAGCTGTATTAGTATAGTAGTAGTATAGTAGTAGTGTAGTAGTAGTATAGTAGTAGTGTAGTGGTAGTATGGTAATAGTACAGCAGTAGTACAGTTGTAGTAGTATAGTAGTAGTGTAGTAGTATAATGGTAGTATAATAGTAGTAGTATAGTCGTGGTGTAGTAGTAGTATAGCGGTAGTGTAGTAGTATAGTAGTAGTATTGTAGTAGTGTAGTAGTCGTGCAGTAGTAGTGTAGTAATAGTATAGTAGTAGTGTATTGGTATAATAGTAGTAGTAGTAGTAGTAGTAGTAGTAGTACAGCTGTATTAGTATAGTAGTAGTATAGTAGTAGTGTAGTAGTAGTGTAGTAATATGATAGTACATTTACATTTAAGTCATTTAGCAGACGCTCTTAGTAGTGTAGTGGTATAAAAGTAGTATAGTAGTACAGCTGTATTAGTATAGTAGTAGTGTAGTAGTAGTAGTATAGTAGTAGTGTAGTAGTAGTACAGCTGTATTAGTATAGTAGTAGTGCAGTAGTAGTATAGTAGTAGTGTAGTAATAGTATAGTAGTAGTGTAGTGGTATAATAGTAGTAGTATTAGTAGTAGTACAGCTGTATCAGTATAGTGGTAGTATAGTAGTAGTGTAGTAGTAGTATAGGAGTAGTGTAGTAATAGTATAGTAGTAGTGTAGTGGTATAATAGTAGTAGTAGTAGTACAGCTGTATTAGTATAGTAGTAGTATAGTAGTAGTGTAGTAATAGTACAGTAGTAGTGTTGTAGTATAAGTACAGCTGTATTAGTATAGTAGTAGTGCAGTAGTAGTATAGTAGTAGTGTAGTAATAGTATAATAGTAGTGTAGTGGTATAATAGTAGTAGTAGTAGTAGTAGTACAGCTGTATTAGTATAGTGGTAGTATAGTAGTAGTGTAGTAGTAGTGTAGTAGTAGTATAGTAACAGTGTAGTAGTAGTATAGTAGTAGTGTAGTAGTAATGTAGTAGTAGTATAGTAATAGTGTAGTGGTGTAGTGGTATAATAGTAGTAGTAGTAGTACAGCTGCATTAGTATAGTAGTAGTATAGTAGTAGTGGTATAGTAGTGTAGTAATAGTATAGTAGTAGTGTAGTGGTATAATAGTAGTAGTAGTAGTAGTAGTAGTAGTACATCTGTATTAGTATAGTAGTAGTGTAGTAGTAGTATAGTAGTAGTGTTGTAATAGTAGTATAGTAGTAGTATAGTAGTATAATAATAGTAGTATGGTAGTAGTATAGTAGGAGTGTAGTGGTATAATAGTAGTAGTATAGTAGTAGTACAGCAGTAGTACAGATGTATTAGTATAGTAGTAGTATAGTAGTAGACAGCAGTAGTACATATGTATTAGTATAGTAGTAGTATAGTAGTAGACAGCAGTAGTACAGATGTATTAGTATAGTAGTAGTATAGTAGTAGACAGCAGTAGTACAGATGTATTAGTATAGTAGTAGTATAGTACTAGACAGCAGTAGTACAGATGTATTAGTATAGTAGTAGTATAGTACTAGACAGCAGTAGTACAGATGTATTAGTATAGTAGTAGTATAGTAGTAGACAGCAGTAGTACAGATGTATTAGTATAGTAGTAGTATAGTAGTAGACAGCAGTAGTACAGATGTATTAGTATAGTAGTAGTTACCTGACTAGCTGTGCATTATCGTGGGGCCTGTTGGGCAGCAGTTTGAGTTTCCTCCAGTCCAGGAACTCATGCAGGGTGGTGAAGGGGTCCTGGGTGATTGGACACCTGTCCTGGTCGCTCCACACCTCCAACCCCACCAGAGCTACACGGATGTTCAGGGCACGGTAGAACTGAGGGGGAGAGAGTGGGTGGGAGAGGGGGAGGGATGGATGGGGTTGGGAGGAGGAGAGGGAGAGAGGGGATGAGGGAAAGAGAGGGGAGGGAGGGGGTGGATAGGGGAGGGAGGGTGGATGGGGGAGGGAGGGAGGGTGGATGGGGGAGGGAGAGAGGGGGTTGGATGGGGGAGGGAGGGAGGGAGGGAGGGAGAGAGGGGATGAGGGGGAGAGAGGGGGAGGGAGGGATGGGGTGGATGGGGGAGGGAGGGTGGATGGGGGAGGGAGAGAGGGGGTTAGGATGGGGGAGGGAGGGTGGATGGTGGAGGAGAGATGGGGGTAGATGGGGGTAGATGGGGGAGGGAAGGATGGGGAGGGAGGGATGGTGGATGGATGATGGAGGGATGGATGATGGAGGGAGGGGAGGGGGAGTGAGGGAGAGGGGGAGTGAGGGATGGGGAGGGAGAGAGGGAGAGAGAAGAGAGGAGTAAAAGAGAGAGACAGAGAGAAGAGAGACAGAGAGAGAGACAGAGACAGAGAGAGAGAGACAGAGGAGAGACAGAGAGAGAGAGAGAGAGAGAGAGAGAGAGAGAGAGAGAGAGAGAGAGAGAGAGAGAGAGAGAGAGAGAGAGAGAGAGAGAGAGAGAGAGAGAGAGAGAGAGAGAGAGAGAGAGAGAGAGGAAGAGATATCCTAGTGGTATGAAAGACTGGAATGTACCCCGGCAAACCTTCTAAATTCCTAATTTAAAAACCTTCAAACCGTAACAAGCTTTTAATAAGATCTGTCTTTGACTTTACAACAGTGATGATAAACGGTTGATCGTATTCCAACCCTCATCTATATCATATTACGTTCCATATTGATGTCAACTCC
This sequence comes from Oncorhynchus keta, assembly GCF_023373465.1. Taxonomy (NCBI): domain Eukaryota; kingdom Metazoa; phylum Chordata; class Actinopteri; order Salmoniformes; family Salmonidae; genus Oncorhynchus; species Oncorhynchus keta. Next base: position 211,707 of record NW_026290797.1, read on the forward strand.
ACACCAGCTCTCAGTGGACTTATAGGATCAATCATCCCTTCATAATTCAATCGTCCCGTACTCTCAGGTCGGTTCATTCACAACAGGCTGAGAGAAACCCATTTGATGGATTTCATGTTTCATCTGGCCTCAGCTCATATCTGACTGGGTCTGCATCCCAAACGACTCCCTCATCCCTATGGGTCCTGGTCAAATGACTCCCTCATCCCCTATGGGTCCTGGTCATAAGTAGTGCACAGGGTATAATTTGGGACGCAGCGTGGATATTGATTTGGTCGTTACCTTGTCCACGTAATTGGCGATCTCAGCCAGCCTCTGTTTGACCTTCTCCACATCCTTCCCTTGTTTCTGGAACTGAGGAGGAGGGAGGAGGTGAGGGGCAGGAGGAGATGAGGGGGGAGGGGCAGAAGGAGGGGGGAGGAGGAAGTAGGAGGAGGTGGAGGTGGAGGGGGAGGAGGAGGTGAGGGGCAGGAGGAGGAGGAGGAGGTGGTGGGAGGAGGAGGTGGAGGGAGGAGGAGATGAGGGAGGAGGAGATGAGGGAGGAGGAGGAGGAGGTGGAGGGGAGGAGGAGGAGGAGGTGATGAGGGAGGAGGAGGAGATGGAGGGAGGAGGAGGAGGTGAGGGGGGGGAGGGGCAGAAGGAGGGGGGAGGAGGAAGTAGGAGGAGGAGGAGGTGGAGGGAGGAGGAGGAGGAGGAGGTGAGGGGCAGGAGGAGATGAGGGGGGAGGGGCAGAAGGAGGGGGGAGGAGGAAGTAGGAGGAGGAGGTGGAGGAGGAGGAGGAGGAGGAGGAGGAG
>NW_026290797.1:217500-230227 GCF_023373465.1 Oncorhynchus keta
CACGTAGTGCACTATATTTAACCAGAGAACCTGATTCCCCACGTAGTGCACTATATTTAACCAGAGAACCTGATTCCCCACGCAGTGCACTATATTTAACCAGAGAACCTGATTCCCCACGTAGTGCACTATATTTAACCAGAGAACCTGATTCCCACGCACTATATTTAGTGCACTATATTTAACCAGAGAACCTGATTCCCCACGTAGTGCACTATATTTAACCAGAGAACCTGATTCCTATATTTAACCAGAGAACCTGATTCCCACGTAGTGCACTATATTTAACCAGAGAACCTGATTCCCACGTAGTGCACTATATTTAACCAGAGAACCTGATTCCCCACGTAGTGCACTATATTTAACCAGAGAACCTGATTCCCCACGTAGTGCACTATATTTAACCAGAGAACCTGATTCCCCTGTAGTGCACTATATTTAACCAGAGAACCTGATTCCCCTATATTTAACCAGAGAACCTACTATATTTAACCAGAGAACCTGATTCCCCACGTAGTGCACTATATTTAACCAGAGAACCTGATTCCCCACGTAGTGCACTATATTTAACCAGAGAACCTGATTCCCCATGTAGTGCACTATATTTAACCAGAGAACCTGATTCCCCACGTAGTGCACTATATTTAACCAGAGAACCTGATTCCCCATGTAGTGCACTATATTTAACCAGAGAACCTGATTCCCCACGTAGTGCACTATATTTAACCAGAGAACCTGATTCCCCACGTAGTGCACTATATTTAACCAGAGAACCTGATTCCCCACGTAGTGCACTATATTTAACCAGAGAACCTGATTCCCCACGTAGTGCACTATATTTAACCAGAGAACCTGATTCCCCACGTAGTGCACTATATTTAACCAGAGAACCTGATTCCCCACGTAGTGCACTATATTTAACCAGAGAACCTGATTCCCCACGTAGTGCACTATATTTAACCAGAGAACCTGATTGAGTGCACTATATTTAACCAGAGAACCTGACTACTATATTTAACCAGAGACCCTGATTCCCCACATAGTGCACTATATTTAACCAGAGAACCTGATTCCCCACGTAGTGCACTATATTTAACCAGAGAACCTGATTCCCCACGTAGTGCACTATATTTAACCAGAGAACCTGATTCCCACGTAGTGCACTATATTTAACCAGAGAACCTGATTCCCCACGTAGTGCACTATATTTAACCAGAGAACCTGATTCCCCACGTAGTGCACTATATTTAACCAGAACCTGAACCTATATTTAACCAGAGAACCTGATTCCCCACGTAGTGCACTATATTTAACCAGAGAACCTGATTCCCCACGTAGTGCACTATATTTAACCAGAGAACCTGATTCCCCACGTAGCACTATATTTAACCAGAGAACCTGATTCCCCACGTAGTGCACTATATTTAACCAGAGAACCTGATTCCCCACGTAGTGCAGAGAACTATATTTAACCAGAGAACTATATTTAACCAGAGAACCTGATTCCCCACGTAGTGCACTATATTTAACCAGAGAACCTGATTCCCACGTAGTGCACTATATTTAACCAGAGAACCTGATTCCCCGTAGTGCACTATATTTAACCAGAGAACCTGATTCCCCACGTAGTGCACTATATTTAACCAGAGAACCTGATTCCCCACGTAGTGCACTATATTTAACCAGAGAACCTGATTCCCACGTAGTGCACTATATTTAACCAGAGAACCTGATTCCCCACGTAGTGCACTATATTTAACCAGAGAACCTGATTCCCACGTAGTGCACTATATTTAACCAGAGAACCTGATTCCCCACGTAGTGCACTATATTTAACCAGAGAACCTGATTCCCACGTAGTGCACTATATTTAACCAGAGAACCTGATTCCCCGTAGTGCACTATATTTAACCAGAGAACCTGATTCCCACGTAGTGCACTATATTTAACCAGAGAACCTGATTCCCCACGTAGTGCACTATATTTAACCAGAGAACCTGATTCCCCCGTAGTGCACTATATTTAACCAGAGAACCTGATTCCCCACGTAGTGCACTATATTTAACCAGAGAACCTGATTCCCCACTATATTTAACCAGAGAACCTGATTCCCCACGTAGTGCACTATATTTAACCAGAGAATATTTGATTCCCCACGTAGTGCACTATATTTAACCAGAGAACCTGATTCCCCACGTAGTGCACTATATTTAACCAGAGAACCTGATTCCCCACTATATTTAACCAGAGTGCACTATATTTAACCAGAGAACCTGATTCGTAGTGCACTATATTTAACCAGAGAACCTGATTCCCCACGTAGTGCACTATATTTAACCAGAGAACCTGATTCCCCACGTAGTGCACTATATTTAACCAGAGAACCTGATTCCCCACGTAGTGCACTATATTTAACCAGAGAACCTGATTCCTATATTTAACGTAGTGCACTATATTTAACCAGAGAACCTGATTCCCCACTATATTTAACCAGAGTGATTCCCCACTATATTTAACCAGAGAACCTGATTCCCCACGTAGTGCACTATATTTAACCAGAGAACCTGATTCCCCGTAGTGCACTATATTTAACCAGAGTGCCCACGTACTATATATTTAACCAGAGAACCTGATTCCCCTGTAGTGCACTATATTTAACCAGAGAACCTGAACTATATTTAACCAGAGAACCTGATTCCCCACGTAGTGCACTATATTTAACCAGAGAACCTGATTCCCACGTAGTGCACTATATTTAACCAGAGAACCTGATTCCCCACGTAGTGCACTATATTTAACCAGAGAACCTGATTCCCCACGTAGTGCACTATATTTAACCAGAGAACCTGATTCCCCACGTAGTGCACTATATTTAACCAGAGAACCTGATTCCCTATATTTAACCAGAGAACCTGATTCCCCACGTAGTGCACTATATTTAACCAGAGAACCTGATTCCCCACGTAGTGCACTATATTTAACCAGAGAACCTGATTCCCCACTATATTTAACCAGAGAACCTGATTCCCACTATACTATATTTAACCAGAGAACCTGATTCCCCGTAGTGCACTATATTTAACCAGAGAACCTGATTCCCCACGTAGTGCACTATATTTAACCAGAGAACCTGATTCCCCACGTAGTGCACTATATTTAACCAGAGAACCTGATTCCCCCCACTATATTTAACCAGAGAACCTGATTCCCCACGTAGTGCACTATATTTAACCAGAGAACCTGATTCCCACGTAGTGCACTATATTTAACCATTCCCCACTATATTTAACCAGAACCTGATTCCCCACGTAGTGCACTATATTTAACCAGAGAACCTGATTCCCCGTAGTGCACTATATTTAACCAGAGAACCGTAGTGCACTATATTTAACCAGAGAACCTGATTCCCCACGTAGTGCACTATATTTAACCAGAGAACCTGATTCCCCCCACTATATTTAACCAGAGAACCTGATTCCCCCGTAGTGCACTATATTTAACCAGAGAACCTGATTCCCACGTAGTGCACTATATTTAACCAGAGAACCTGATTCACTATATTTAACCAGAGAACCTGATTCCCCACGTAGTGCACTATATTTAACCAGAGAACCTGATTCCCCACGTAGTGCACTATATTTAACCAGAGAACCTGATTCCCCCGTAGTGCACTATATTTAACCAGAGAACCTGATTCCCACGTAGTGCACTATATTTAACCAGAGAACCTGATTCCAGAGAACACTATATTTAACCAGAGAACCTGATTCCCCACGTAGTGCACTATATTTAACCAGAGAACCTGATTCCCCACGTAGTGCACTATATTTAACCAGAGAACCTGATTCCCCACTATATTTAACCAGAGACCCTGATTCCCCACGTAGTGCACTATATTTAACCAGAGAACCTGATTCCCCACGTAGTAACCAGAGAACCATTATATTTAACCAGAGAACCTGATTCCCCCCCACGTAGTGCACTATATTTAACCAGAGACCCTGATTCCCACCACTATATTTAACCAGAGAACCTGATTCCCACGTAGTGCACTATATTTAACCAGAGAACCTGATTCCCCACGTAGTGCACTATATTTAACCAGAGAACCTGATTCCCCACGTAGTGCACTATATTTAACCAGAGAACCTGATTCCCATGTAGTGCACTATATTTAACCAGAGAACCTGATTCCCCACGTAGTGCTCTATATTTAACCAGAGAACCTGATTCCCCGTAGTGCACTATATTTAACCAGAGAACCTGATTCCCCACTATATTTAACTAGAGAACCTGATTCCCCACGTAGTGCACTATATTTAACCAGAGAACCTGATTCCCCACGTAGTGCACTATATTTAACCAGAGAACCTGATTCCCCCACTATATTTAACCAGAGAACCTGATTCCCCACGTAGTGCACTATATTTAACCAGAGAACCTGATTCCCACGTAGTGCACTATATTTAACCAGAGAACCTGATTCCCACGTAGTGCACTATATTTAACCAGAGAACCTGATTCCCCACTATATTTAACCAGAGAACCTGATTCCCACTACTATATTTAACCAGAGAACCTGATTCCCACGTAGTGCACTATATTTAACCAGAGAACCTGATTCCCACTATATTTAACCAGAGAACCTGATTCCCCGTAGTGCACTATATTTAACCAGAGAACCTGATTCCCCACGTAGTGCACTATATTTAACCAGAGAACCTGATTCCCACGTAGTGCACTATATTTAACCAGATTCCCCACGTAGTGCACTATATTTAACCAGAGAACCTGATTCCCCACGTAGTGCACTATATTTAACCAGAGAACCTGATTCCCCACTATATTTAACCAGAGAACCTGATTCCCCACGTAGTGCACTATATTTAACCAGAGAACCTGATTCCCCATGTAGTGCACTATATTTAACCAGAGAACCTGATTCCCCACGTAGTGCACTATATTTAACCAGAGAACCTGATTCCCCATGTAGTGCACTATATTTAACCAGAGAACCTGATTCCCCACTATATTTAACCAGAGAACCTGATTCCCCACGTAGTGCACTATATTTAACCAGAGAACCTGATTCCCCACGTAGTGCACTATATTTAACCAGAGAACCTGATTCCCCACGTAGTGCACTATATTTAACCAGAGAACCTGATTCCCCACGTAGTGCACTATATTTAACCAGAGAACCTGATTCCCCACGTAGTGCACTATATTTAACCAGAGAACCTGATTCCCCACTATATTTAACCAGAGACCCTGATTCCCCACGTAGTGCACTATATTTAACCAGAGAACCTGATTCCCCACGTAGTGCACTATATTTAACCAGAGAACCTGATTCCCCACGTAGTGCACTATATTTAACCAGAGAACCTGATTCCCCACGTAGTGCACTATATTTAACCAGAGAACCTGATTCCCCACGTAGTGCACTATATTTAACCAGAGAACCTGATTCCCCACGTAGTGCACTATATTTAACCAGAGAACCTGATTCCCCACGTAGTGCACTATATTTAACCAGAGAACCTGATTCCCCACGTAGTGCACTATATTTAACCAGAGAACCTGATTCCCCACGTAGTGCACTATATTTAACCAGAGAACCTGATTCCCCACTATATTTAACCAGAGACCCTGATTCCCCACGTAGTGCACTATATTTAACCAGAGAACCTGATTCCCCACTATATTTAACCAGAGACCCTGATTCCCACGTAGTGCACTATATTTAACCAGAGAACCTGATTCCCCACTATATTTAACCAGAGAACCTGATTCCCCACGTAGTGCACTATATTTAACCAGAGACAGTGCACTATATTTAACCAGAGAACCTGATTCCCACCCCACTATATTTAACCAGAGACCCTGATTCCCCACGTAGTGCACTATATTTAACCAGAGAACCTGATTCCCCACGTAGTGCACTATATTTAACCAGAGACCTACTCACAACCCTCTTTATCCCTCCTGCCAACCCACTGCCACCCTCCTGCCAACCCACTGCCACCCTCCTGCCACCCCAACAACACCCTCCTGTCTAATCCGCCTGCTCTGAAACACAGGCCTAAACCAGGACAGACAGGCTACTCTGAGAGACAGGCCTAAACCAGGACAGACAGGCTACTCTGAGAGACAGGCCTAAACCAGGACAGACAGGCTACTCTGAGAGACAGGCCTAAACCAGGACAGACAGGCTACTCTGAGAGACAGGCCTAAACCAGGACAGACAGGCTACTCTGAGAGACAGGCCTAAACCAGGACAGACAGGCTACTCTGAGAGACAGGCCTAAACCAGGACAGACAGACTACTCTGAGAGACAGGCCTAAACCAGGACAGACAGACTACTCTGAGAGACAGGCCTAAACCAGGACAGACAGACTACTCTGAGAGACAGGCCTAAACCAGGACAGACAGGCTACTCTGAGAGACAGGCCTAAACCAGGACAGACAGACTACTCTGAGAGACAGGCCTAAACCAGGACAGACAGACTACTCTGAGAGACAGGCCTAAACCAGGACAGACAGACTACTCTGAGAGACAGGCCTAAACCAGGACAGACAGACTACTCTGAGAGACAGGCCTAAACCAGGACAGACAGACTACTCTGTGAGACCAGAAGTCCCCAAAAGAATAGTAAACAAACAAGAATGTACAAACTGGGGACATTTTGTTAGTCCCCACAAGGTCAAATGCTATTTCTAGGGGGTTTAGGGTTAGAGTTAGGATTAGGAGCTAGGGTTAGGTTTAAGGGTTAAGGTTATGGTTTTTGGGTTAAGGTTAGGGTTAGGGTAAGAGTACGGGTAAGGGTTTAGGAAAATAGGATTTTGAATGGGACTGAATTGTGTGTCCCCACAAGGTTAGCTGTACAAGACTGTGTGTGTGTGTGTGTGTGTGTGTGTGTGTGTGTGTGTGTGTGTGTGTGTGTGTGTGTGTGTGTGTGTGTGTGTGTGTGTGTGTGTGTGTGTGTGTGTGTGTGCGCGTGTGTGATTGTGCTCTCTCCCGTTGCAAGCTTTCTAAAACCTGGGTTTCTGATGCTATTATGTATTGGCCAATTAGAGTCTTTGATGCCACAGGCCACCACTTCAGAGCAGGAGATGGAGACGTTTCAAGGACAGCTGAATACAGAACAATTAGGAATCTATTCTATTCTACAGCTGAATACAGAACTATTAGGAATCTATTCTATTCTACAGCTGAATACAGAACTATTAGGAATCTATTCTATTCTACAGCTGAATACAGAACTATTAGGAATCTATTCTATTCTACAGCTGAATACAGAACTATTAGGAATCTATTCTATTCTACAGCTGAATACAGAACTATTAGGAATCTATTCTATTCTACAGCTGAATATAGAACAATTAGGAATCTATTATATTCTACAGCTGAATACAGAACTATTAGGAATCTATTCTATTCTACAGGTGAATACAGAACAATTAGGAATCTATTCTATTCTACAGCTGAATACAGAACTATTAGGAATCTATTCTATTCTACAGCTGAATACAGAACTATTAGGAATCTATTCTATTCTATTCTACAGCTGAATACAGAACTATTATGAATATATTCTATTCTACAGCTGAATACAGAACTATTAGGAATCTATTCTATTCTACAGCTGAATACAGAACCATTAGGAATCTATTCTATTCTACAGCTGAATATAGAACAATTAGGAATCTATTATATTCTACAGCTGAATACAGAACTATTAGGAATATATTATATTCTACAGGTGAATACAGAACAATTAGGAATCTATTCTATTCTACAGCTGAATACAGAACTATTAGGAATCTATTCTATTCTACAGCTGAATACAGAACTATTAGGAATCTATTCTATTCTATTCTACAGCTGAATACAGAACTATTAGGAATATATTCTATTCTACAGCTGAATACAGAACTATTAGGAATCTATTCTATTCTACAGCTGAATACAGAACCATTAGGAATCTATTCTATTCTACAGCTGAATACAGAACTATTAGGAATCTATTCTATTCTACAGCTGAATACAGAACTATTAGGAATCTATTCTATTCTACAGCTGAATATAGAACAATTAGGAATCTATTATATTCTACAGCTGAATACAGAACTATTAGGAATCTATTCTATTATACAGGTGAATACAGAACAATTAGGAATATATTCTATTCTACAGCTGAATACAGAACTATTAGGAATCTATTCTATTCTACAGCTGAATACAGAACTATTAGGAATCTATTCTATTCTATTCTACAGCTGAATACAGAACTATTAGGAATATATTCTATTCTATTCTACAGCTGAATACAGAACAATTAGGAATCTATTCTACAGCTGAATAGAGAACAATTAGGAATCTATTATATTCTACAGCTGAAAACAGAACCATTAGGAATCTATTCTATTCTATTCTACAGCTGAATACAGAACTATTAGGAATCTATTCTATTCTATTCTACAGCTGAATAGAGAAAATTAGGAATCTATTCTATTCTACAGCTGAAAACAGAACAATTAGGAATCTATTCTATTCTACAGCTGAATAGAGAACAATTAGGAATCTATTATATTCTACAGCTGAAAACAGAACCATTATGAATCTATTCTATTCTACAGCTGAAAACAGAACCATTAGGAATCTATTCTATTCTACAGCTGAAAACAGAACAATTAGGAATCTATTATATTCTACAGCTGAATACAGAACAATTAGGAATCTATTCTATTCTACATCTGAATACAGAACTATTAGGAATCTATTCTATTCTACAGCTGAATACAGAACAATTAGGAATCTATTCTATTCTACAGCTGAATACAGAACAATTAGGAATCTATTCTATTCTACAGCTGAATACAGAACTATTAGGAATCTATTCTATTCTACAGCTGAATACAGAACTATTAGGAATCTATTCTATTCTACAGCTGAATACAGAACAATTAGGAATCTATTATGTTATATTCTACAGCTGAATACAGAACAATTAGGAATCTATTATGTTCTATTCTACAGCTGAATACAGAACTATTAGGAATCTTTTCTATTCTACAGCTGAATACAGAACAATTAGGAATCTATTATGTCCTACAGCTGAATACAGAACTATTAGGAATCTATTCTATTCTACAGCTGAATACAGAACAATTAAGAGTCTATTATATTCGATTCTACAGCTGAATACAGAACTATTAGGAATCTATTCTATTCTACAGCTGAATACAGAACAATTAGGAATCTATTCTATTCTACAGCTGAATACAGAACAATTAGGAATCTATTCTATTCTATTCTACAGCTGAATACAGAACTATTAGGAATCTATTATATTCTACAATTGAATACAGAACAATTACGAATCTATTCTATTATATTCTACAGCTGAATACAGAACTATTAGGAATCTATTCTATTCTACAGCTGCAAACAGAACTATTAGGAATCTATTCTATTCTACAGCTGAATACAGAACAATTAGGAATCTATTATATTCTATTCTACAGCTGAATACAGAACTATTAGGAATGTATTCTAGTCTACAGCTGCAAACAGAACTATTAGGAATCTATTCTATTCTACAGCTGAATACAGAACTATTAGGAATGTATTCTAGTCTACAGCTGCAAACAGAACTATTAGGAATCTATTCTATTCTACAGCTGAATACAGAACTATTAGGAATCTATTCTATTCTACAGCTGAATACAGAACTATTAGCAATCTATTCTATTCTACAGCTGAATATAGAACTATTAGGAATCTATTCTATTCTACAGCTGAATACAGAACAATTAAGAATCTATTATATACAATTCTATTCTACAGCTGCATTAGGAACTATTAGGAATCTATTCTATTTCATTCTACAGATGAATACAGAACAATTAGGAATCTATTCTGTTCTATTGTATTCTACAGCTGCATACGGAAATATTTCAGAGGCACTTAAATCCACAGCTAATAGTCTAGTCGTCATTCTTTTCCAGTCCAGTGATAAAACAGAGGACAAAGTCAAAACAGCTTTAAATCACAGGGACAAATCCCAGATACGTGTTACATTTGGTACCTGATCTCATACCTAACCCCCTTCCTCAGCCTCTCCCACCCTTCCTCTCTCCTCCCTTCTCAGACGGTACAGGACACTACAGTATCTCTCTGCCAGCGTCTCCTAGAGATAGGTAACATAGATATTCAGACGGTACAGGACACTACAGTATCTCTCTGCCGGCGTCTCCTAGAGATAGGTAACGTAGATATTCAGACGGTACAGGACACTACAGTATCTCTCTGCCGGCGTCTCCTAGAGATAGGTAACATAGATATTCAAACGGTACAGGACACTACAGTATCTCTCTGCCGGCGTCTCCTAGAGATAGGTAACATAGATATTCAGACGGATGCAGTCGTCATGACAACGTCCGTGTTACACGTTAATTAAATTGGGGGCACGTAAAACAACATGTATGGAACCGGCGAATGGCGTCACCCCAGTAACACATAGTGGTGTTCAAAGGAGCGCATATACTCTCCTACCACACAACTCAAACGACACACACTTAGACAGGACACAGGGAGCTCCGACACAACGTGGGAAGTAAGAACAAAAGAAAGCGTTATTAACAGAATGAACCAAACAGAATGAACCCAAACAGAATGAACATAAACAGAATGAACCCAAACAGAATGAACCCAAACAGAATGAACCCAAACAGAATGAACCAAACAGAATGAACCAAACAGAATGAATCAAACAGAATGAACCCAAACAGAATGAACCAAACAGAATGAACCCAAACAGAATGAACCAAACAGAATGAACCAAACAGAATGAACCAAACAGAATGAACCCAAACAGAATGAACCAAACAGAATGAACCCAAACAGAATGAACCAAACAGAATGAACCCAAACAGAATGAACCCAAACAGAATGAACCAAACAGAATGAACCCAAACAGAATGAACCCAAACAGAATGAACCAAACAGAATGAACCCAAACAGAATGAACCAAACAGAATGAACCAACCAGAATGAACCAAACAGAATGAACCAAACAGAATGAACCCAAACAGAATGAACCCAAACAGAATGAACCAAACAGAATGAATCAAACAGAATGAACCAAACAGAATGAATCAAACAGAATGAACCAAACAGAATGAACCCAAACAGAATGAACCCAAACAGAATGAACCAAACAGAATGAACCCAAACAGAATGAACCCAACAGAATCCAAACAGAATGAACCAAACAGAATGAATCAACCAGAATGAACCAAACAGAATGAACCCAAACAGAATGAACCCAACAGAATGAATCCAAACAGAATTAACCAAACAGAATGAATCAACCAGAATGAACCAAACAGAATGAACCCAACAGAATGAATCCAAACAGAATGAACCAAACAGAATGAACCAAACAGAATGAACCCAACAGAATGAACCAAGTCTCTAACTCTAACCAAGTCTCTAACTCTAACCAAGTCTCTAACTCTAACCAAGTCTCTAACTCTAACCAAGTCTCTAACTCTAACCAAGTCTCTAACTCTAACCAAGTCTCTAACTCTAACCAAGTCTCTAACTCTAACCAAGTCTCTAACTCTAACCAAGTCTCTAACTCGTGAGTGGACTATGATTCTGTTCACAGAAACACATTTTCAGTCTGGTCGGCTAGAGAAAAGGGAAATAACCGCATTTATGTGTGAAAACTGATTATCCAAAACTATCTTTCCAGTAACATTTTCCTACCGAACACAGTATAAACAGTAGCTCACTGCTAACACAGTAGCTGTAGAGTAATAAAGCAGTGCATTATAATGCTTCTAGGATGAAACGCCAGACGCCATAAGAGGCACAGAAAGTGCTATTCTGAAACAGGGCCTAATGGCAGACTCCATGAGAGAAACAGAAAGTGCTATTCTGAAACAGGGCCTAATGGCAGACTCCATGAGAGGCACAGAAAGTGCTATTCTGAAACAGGGCCTAATGGCAGATGAAACAGTGTGCGCATTCGGGAGGAGCAGGGGGCATAAATCCACATCGTCACAGTCCCAAATAGCAACCCTACTCCTCATGGGACCTGGTCAAAAGCAGTGCACTGTAGAGGGAATTAGGGTGTCATTTGGTATTCAGTTATCAAGAGTACTTGATGAGCATAAATCCACATCGTATCTCTACTGACTGAGGTTTGATCTGAAGACCTCCTAGTCTCTACTGACTGAGGTTTGATCTGAAGACCTCCTAGTCTCTACTGACTGAGGTTTGATCTGAAGACATTCTAGTCTCTACTGACTGAGGTTTGATCTGAAGACCTCCTAGTCTCTACTGACTGAGGTTTGATCTGAAGACCTCCTCGTCTCGACGGACTTAGGTTTGATCTGAAGACCTCCTAGTCTCTACTGTCTGAGGTTTGATCTGAAGACCTCCTAGTCTCTACTGACTGAGGTTTGATCTGAATACCTCCTAGTCTCTACTGTCTGAGGTTTGATCTGAAGACTGACTCCTAGTCTCTACTGACTGAGGTTTGATCTGAAGAAGACCTGAAGACCTCCTAGTCTCTACTGACTGAGGTTTGATCTGACCTCCTAGTCTCTACTGAAGACCTCCTAGTCTCTACTGTCTCTACTGACTGGGTTTGATCTGAAGACTCTGAGGTTTGATCTGAAGACCTCCTAGTCTCTACTGACTGAGGTTTG
>NW_026290798.1:0-95000 GCF_023373465.1 Oncorhynchus keta
CATCAGGACACATAGAGAATGAATTAGAGCCTGTTTTAAATAACATTGTGTTACTACACTGTATAGGACTAGGATATTCAGTGTATAGTTCCCTTTGGGACTGCCATTGCCATATAGTCAAGCTAAAATAATACTCTTATATTGTCAGTATTTATACGATGAAATGAAAAGCTTGTGGAGCATGTATGTAAGAGACCTTAGCTTAGCTTAGCTTAGGTGGTCCTTCTGTAGCTCAGTTGGTAGAGCATGGCGCTTGTAACGCCAGGGTAGTGGGTTCGATCCCCAGGACCACCCATACATAGAATGTATGCACACATGACTGTAAGTCGCTTTGGATAAAAGCGTCTGCTAAATGGCATATATTATATATTATTATTAGCTTAAAAGCTCTGGTTTCCCATTCACAGATTAGGCTACTGCTGGTCTAAAAATCACTTTCAATGGAGAATCTCATTGAGCATGCTTTTCAGTCCGGGACTGCGGTTAATCTGTGTCTGAGAAACCAGTCCTAAAAGTCATACCTCGCTGAGGAAAGTGTTCAAGTCACAGGTCTTCAAGTTGAGCTCCTGAATGACTTCTGGATGTGTTCCATTGAGACTCTGGAGAACCTGATCATAGTTGTTCTCAGTGACGTTTCCCTCTGGGAGATCAAATGTATTCAGCAGCACCAGGATATTTCTACAGAATCATTGTGGAAAATTAGGTGACGCCATGGCCTCTTTTCGCGGGTAACATTACATCTAACTATGTCACATCGCTATCATACTGTCATATCGGAGGGCACTGTTAGGTACATGTAGGGTTGCAAAAATTCCCAGATTTGACAGAAATCGTGGCTGGAGGATTCCCAGATGTCCTGCTTATCCCATCCTGATTCCACGACTCTTCCAACTGGGATTTCTGAAAACCTGGGAATTTTGGGAAAGGTGACGAATTTTGGCAACTGTACTCATATCATATTGGATGCAGTGAGTACTGTAGTAGGAACATGTCGTCTACAGAGACGGGTAGATTCCTACCCGCCAAGACAGTTGTCAAATTCTCTGTGGCTCTGAAGCCAATGATGGTGTAGATGACTGTTGCAGCGTAGATGGAGGTGAAGCCATTGACGGCAGAGATGGTCACTGCATCCTGTTCACAGTTGTTACTGGGGATCAAAAACAACAACGTCCTGCTCAAATCAAATCAAATTTATTGGTCACATGCACATGGTTAGCAGATGTTAATGCGAGTGTAGTGAAATGCTTGTGCTTCTAGTTCCGACAGTGCAGTAACAGCTAACAAGTAATCTAACAATACCACAACAACTGCCTTATATACTGTACACAAGTGTAAAGGAATGAATAAGAATGTGTACTGTCATGACGTTGCCCTGTTGGTGAGGTTTATGACCCCATAAATACCTTCCCCTTTCCTCTCTACTCTACAGATGTGACTGTTGGAAAGCCCTTTGTTAACATAGAGAGTCTGGTAACATCAAAAAAGGGTGGGAACAGAACCATATTTTGCAATCCAACCAGCTGAAAATATGCATTGGTACTTAAAGAATATGATGTCAGATCAGTTGTCATCTGAGACATTGTTACTGATGACAGGATGACATAAACTGTATCTTGGAAATTCTACACATCCTAGTTATCATGAGAAAATGAGAGAATGGTTTTTATAAAGTAACAATTCTGCTCACTCAGTGCCCAAGTGAACAGACGTTGGTTGTAAACTATGAAACACACCCTTCTCTCCCACCCACTACATAAGGCCCTTTAGTGAAAATGTAACGTTGTTGTTCCTAAGGATGTGAGGACTACTGTCCATACGTTAAAAGGGCTAATATCAACTACAGAACTAAGCCAACCTCAGCGTGAGCTCTGGTTGCAAACGGTTGAACGACAATAAACAAATGAAATTAGCATTGTGTTCCCGGTGACGTGAGGACTGCTGTCCATACCTTAAAAAGGGTGAATTTCAACTTGGAGGTGACGACGACACGCCGGAAGGATGAATTTCAACTATACCAGCCAGAATATAGCATGATCGTATAGTATGGCAACCTGGTATGAACTTTGAACTCTTACTTATTAAAGAAGTGATACCTCCTAGACGTTGAGTTAGCAGCAGCAGCTGTAAACATGGGCCAGGAAAGGACGGACAAAGTATTTGTTCTACCACACGACGACGGTCCTACAACGTATCCACTTTACCACGAGACATTCTTCAGAGGACAAGAGATCCCTGCTGGGCAACCCAGCCGTCCATCTACGACCAATCTATTGAAGTGCAGGTCAGAGTAAATATTTCTTGCATTTTCCTTCTCCAAATGAGCGGTTATTTAGAATGCATAAGATTCTGTATTTACGATAGCATAGCTTCATGAGGTCCGATAGCGACCCAAACCTTTTGTTCCTCAGTCTTCCCCCGCTTTCATTCAAACCCAACCCTCTTTCTTTGTGTAACCAGCCGTCATATCGGTTCCGTCCACCAGGGACATTTTCTTGCATGACTTAATTACTAATCAATGTATGATCCGTCCTGTGTATATGTAATTATTTAGGTATTTAGTAAATAAATAAGTAAATCAAATTTTGTATTGCTGATTCAACTTGTTAGCCAGAGTTCATGAAGATAACCAAGAATTTACGATGTTCAGATGAGACTGAATAAGGTGACGATTAATGATGGACTGCTATTGAGGTAAAACATTACCAGGTCTTTAAGGGTTTATTCAGAAGATAACAGCTCTCTTAACATTATTTCGTGGTGCCCCGACTTTCTAGTTAATTACATTTCCTACCCTCAGCACCTGGGGTCGTCACGTCAGAAAGTCCAGGACCCAGTTGCACAGGGCGGATCGAGACCCAGGTGCTGAGACTGAGCATGTCCTGATATGGACACCATAACGCTCTATTTTAGCACAGTTGTCGGGCTTTATAACACAATTCAAAAGTGTCCCAATACAACATAGTAAACCACTTTTTTCCTAAAATATACAATACATTGATTAAACAATAGTAGTTTATTTAGATGGTTGATTGTGACTTACTGCACAGAGTTGTAGCTGGAAAAAGAGATGAGTCCACCAAATGCTATGGAGAAGGAATATAACACCTGGGCCCCTGCATCCAGCCAGGTAGATGGGTTGGTCAGCTCTGTCAACTGGGACAACAACACAACGTTTTGTCCCATGATTCAGATTTACCTGATTTATATATGACCTATTTATCTGATGTCAGTTCAGGGATGGGTTTACATTTCTTTTAGCGTGAGGTTTTTTTGTGAAGTGTAACAGTGTCCCAAATGGCATCCTATTTCCTGCATAGTGCACTACTTTTAACCAGGGCCCATATGTCTGTAGTCAAAAGTAGTAGACTATATAGGGAATAGGTTGCCATTTGGACCACAACACTTGACTTACGTTCGGGGTGAAGAGAAACACAACTCCACTCAAAGAGCCTTTCAAAGTCAGACCTCTGATCAGGAAAATGCTCAACACTACGTAGGGTAGCGTTGAGGTGACATACACAGCCTATGAGGAGAGGGGAGACAGGGATTTCACTATACCTTTATTTGTATTCGCAATCACTGAGACATGATAACATAAAACTACCTTTATGCTATTTTATTTGTCCATTTTCCAATGTTCATCCATTGTTATTGGTCATAAGTGGATATAAATGTGAACGTAAACATGTAGTCCTCATCTCAGATAGATTGAGCTGCTCTACCTTCCCAGTGGTCTCGATGCCTCGGATGATGCAAATATAGAGCACGGCCCAGGCACTGACCAGACACAGCACCATCCACCACTGCAGACCCCGTTCTCACCAATGTCTGTGGTGGTGTTCAGGGTCTCTCTGTACCAGAAGAAGTCCACTGGGGAGCTCTGCTCACACTCTGACACCAGGCCTGAGACATTTAGGGAAATAATTTACAAATAATACATTATTACAATTAGACATACAGTGGGGCAAAAAAGTATTTAGTCAGCCACCAATTGTGAAAGTTCTCCCACTTAAAAAGATGAGAGAGGCCTGTAATTTTCATCATAGGTACACTTCAACTATGACAGACAAAATGAGAAATAAAAATCCAGAAAATCACATTGTAGGATTTTTAATGAATTTATTTGCAAATTGTGGTGGAAAATAAGTATTTGGTCAATAACAAAAGTTTATCTCAATACTTTGTTATATACCCTTTGTTGGCAATGACAGAGGTCAAACGTTTTCTGTAAGTCTTCACAAGGTTTTCACACACTGTTGCTGGTATTTTGGCCCATTCCTCCATGCAGATCTCCTCTAGAGCAGTGATGTTTTGGGGCTGTTGCTGGGCAACACGGACTTTCAACTCCCTCCAAAGATTTTCTTTGGGGTTGAGATCTGGAGACTGGCTAGGCCACTCCAGGACCATGAAATGCTTCTTACGAAGCCACTCCTTCGTTGCCCGGCGGTGTGTTTGGGATCATTGTCATGCTCCAGTTTCAACTGTTCTGCCTTACTATTATTTGACCATGCTGGTCATTTATGAACATCTTGGCCATGTTCTGTTATAATCTCCACCCGGCACAGCCAGAAGAGGACTGGCCACCCCACATATGCTCTAGGTTTTCTCTAAGTTTTCTCTCTTTCTTTCTCTCTCTCGGAGGACCTGAGCCCAAGGACCGTGCCCCAGGACGACCTGACATGATGACTCCTTTGCTGTCCCCAGTCCACCTGACTGTGCTGCTGCTCGAGTTGATTTTTTACCAAAAGTTCTATTTTGGTTTCATCTGACCATATTACATTCTCCCAATCTTCTTCTGGATCATCCACATGCTCTCTTGCAAACTTCAGACAGGCCTGGACATGTACTGGCTTAAGCAGGGGGACTCATCTGGCACTGCAGGATTTGAGTCCCTGGCGGCGTAGTATGTTACTGATGGTAGGCTTTGTTACTTTGGTCCCAGCTCTCTGCAGGTCATTCACTAGGTCCCCCCGTGTGGTTCTGGGATTTTTTCTCACCCTTCTTGTGATCATTTTGACCCCACGGGGTGAGATCTTGCATGGAGCCCCAGATCGAGGGAGATTATCAGTGGTCTTGTATGTCTTCCATTTCCTAATAATTGCTCCCACAGTTGATTTCTTCAAACCAAGCTGCTTACCTATTGCAGATTCAGTCTTCCCAGCCTGGTGCAGGTCTACAATTTTGTTTCTGGTGTCCTTTGACAGCTCTTTGGTCTTGGCCATAGTGGAGTTTGGAGGGTGACTGTTTGAGGTTGTGGACAGGTGTCTTTTATACTGATAACAAGTACAAATAGGTGCCATTAATACAGGTAACAAGTGGAGGACAGAGGAGCATCTTAAAGAAGAAGTTACAGGTCTGTGAGAGCCAGAAATCTTGCTTGTTTGTAGGTGACCAAATACTTATTTTCCACCATTATTTTGCAAATAAATTCATAAAAAATCCTACAATGTGATTTTCTGGATTTTTTTTCTTCTTATTTTGTCTGTCATAGTTGAAGTGTACCTATGATGAAAATGACAGGCCTATCTCATCTTTTTAAGTGGGAGAACTTGCACAATTGGTGGCTGACTAAATACTTTTTTGCCCCACTGAACATGACTGGATGATTCAAACACGGGCCAATAGAGCTTTGGTCAAAAGTATTGCACTATAGGGAATAGGGTGGCATTTAGGATGCAGACCATGTTCAGCCATAGTACATGTAGTATCTTCAGATTCCATAATAAATGTACTTCTTCCTTGTAATATAGCTGTCATCCTGAGTGTGAAGCATGTTTATCAGTGTTGAGGTCAATTCCATTTCAATTCAGTTCATTAATTCAGAAAGTAAACTAACATTATTCTCAGTTCTCCTCTATGAAATATCTGTTGGCTTTCTGAATTTGCTGAATTTTAATTCACCCCTGACCCCCATAATGTCTCAAATACTATACAGTACATCTGCGACTCTCTGTTGTCATCTATGCATAGACACTTTAATAAGTCTACCTAGTACATATACATATTACCTCAACTAACCGGTGCCCACGCACATTGACTCTGTATCGGTACCCCCCTGTATATAGTCTATTGTTATTTTACTGTTGCTCTTTAATTACTTGTCACTTTTATCTCTTATTCTTATACATATTTCTTTTTAAACTGCATTGTTGGTTAGGGCCTGTAAGTAAGCCTTTCACCTGTTCTATTCTGAACATGTGACTAATACATTTCATTTAATTTGATATCTCATTTTTACCAATCTTGCATGGAGACGGTGTCTGTACGGAACTCTTACCTGTTAGATTGTAATTGAGGGGACATTGGCTCCAAGGCAGCGTCTCTTGGAAGGAGTTAAATAAGTACCACATCACCCAGGCCATGATGGTGTTGTAGTACAGGCTGATCATCAAAGAAACAAACATGGACGCTATGCCTGGGAAGAACACAGAGCAGTGAGTCCATGATGACTCAAGGTTTATTGAAGCATCACGTGTAGCTCTGGTCCCGGGGCGTTTACCTGCTGCTTACATGCAGCAAACTGCACCTTATGTATTTGCCCTGGACCAGAGATAGGGAAAGTGTTGCTTACCAACTCCAGCTAAGTATGGATGGATGGAAGACCAGACACCTACACTGCCTTTCCTTAGACGTTGACCAATAGCAAACTCCAGATGGAGCAGGGGAACACCTTCTAGAACCAGTAGAATCAGGAAAGGAATCATGAATGCACCTGAGAACAAAGAGGCCACAATCAAAGCTCTTAAATCATTGGTAAATATCCATGACTCTTACTGACATCTCATGACATACAGACACCTGCAGATGTAATGGAGTGTATATTACAAGTCTTCTTTATCATATATAGGGGTGGCAGGTAGCCTAGTGGTTCGAGCGTTGGGCCATTAACCGAAAGGTTGCTGGATCGAATCCCCAAGCTGATAAGGTAAGAATCTGTCGTTCTGCCCTGAACAAGGCAGTTAACCCACTGTTCCCGATAGGCTAAGAATTTGTTCTTAACTGACTTGCCTAGTTAAATAAAGGTTCAAATTTAAATATGAAACACCTGTACTTGGGTTTAGAATAAAAACACAGGGCTCATCGATACACATACCTGTCTATCTAAACATACTGCCAAAAAAGGATAGAGAGAAACAGATGGAGAGAAACAATAAAACCACTTGTGAATCACATAACACTGATGTCCTTTTACGGAGACAAGTCAATGCACCTTTTGCAGGCGGGAATGGCTGAAGTAAAGGATTTACTGTGGCACAGGATAGTGATGGTGTTGGTGGTTCAATGTGCAGGTGATTATCCCTCAGTTCACAACAAACTCTTCTCAAGGCTTTCCTGTCCATCAGCAATCTTCAGTAGATAACAGTCTTTATCTGCCTTAACAGTCCTTATCTGTCGTTCGCTTGTAGTCAAACCGTTTCCATAGAACGTGATGGGATGTTACCGTAAGTCCATTTAGGCACTCTCTCTGTATTTAGATAAGATAAGAGCGGAGGTGTTTCATTACAATTATCACACTGGGTGGATGTTACTGGGCTAAAGCACCCTATCTACCCTGGGTCGGCACAAGAGAGCCCATATTGTAGTTACATCCCTCATTAGTGTATAACCATTAGAAATTAGTCTTCTCTTCTTCTTCTTCTTCTTCTTCTTCTCATTAGTCTTCTCAATGTTTGCCAACAATACAGTAGATGGATATACAGTGTCTTCAGAAAGTATTCACACCCCTTGACTTTCTCCACATTTTGTTGTGTTACAGCCTGAATTTAAGAGGGATTCAATTGATATGTTGTGTCCCTGGCCTACACACAATACCTCATAATGTCAAAGTGGAATTATGTTTTGTGGAATTGTTACAAATGAATTCAAGCCCTTTGTTATGGCCAGCCTAAATAAGTTGAGCAGTAAAAATGTGTTTAACAAGTCACAATAAGTTGTATGGACTCAATAATAATAGTGTTTAACAGGATTGTTTTAATGACTACCTCATCTCTGTACCCCACACATATGTAAGGTTCCTGAGTCGAGCAGTGAATTTCAAAACAGATTAAACTACACAGACCAGCAACTTTTTACAATATCTTGCAAAGAAGGGCAACTATTGGTAGAAGGATACAAAAAAAGCAGACATTGAATATCCCTTTGAGCATGGTGAAGTTATTCATTGTACTTTGGATGGTGTATCAGTACACCCAGTCATTACAAAGATGTAGGTGTCCTCCCTAACTCAGGTTGCCGGAGAGGAACGAAAACGCTCAGGGATTTTACCATGAGGGCAATGGACTTTAACCCTCCTGCTGTGTTCCGGCCGAATTTGACCAATTTACAAGGTTTCTCTCTGAAAATGTAGTTCATTTAATCTGATTGTCATGAGGTTCCATGACTTTGTTCACACAGGGCATCTGAACACAAAAAAATACATTTTGATGATTGTCTTTACATTTTGGGTGTTTTATTTAACTTTTGTACACCTGTGGTGTTCCCAGTCAAAATGGCCGGTCATTAGAAATGAATGGGTGAGACTACAATTAGTGTATAAAATTAAGTTCAGGCACATGCCCATTCATCAGATGGACACACTTCCTCTCCCAGACCCCCACATGCATATGTGTGCATAAGCACACACACACACACACACACACACACACACACACACACGCACGCACGCACGCACGCACGCACGCACGCACGCACACACACACACACACACACACACACACACACACACACACACACACACACACATACACACACATACACACACACACACACACACACACACACACACACACACACACACACACACACACACACACACACACACACACACACATCACTTCCCTTCTTGGCTTCCATGGCAACCCCCACAGGAACCTTTCCCCAATATAATCTATTCCCGAGGGAACCACACCTGCTGGCATTCTCACAAGCAATTGCAACATTGTTTTAATAATATACATAACTTTTCTCGCAGCTCTGGTATATAAAGCTTTTTTGAGGCCTTGCTCACAATTCATTCTGTGGCAGCACAATGACCAAATGATATAGTGTATGTGAGGCTCGAGATCATATCTTTGATCATGACACTGGTGAGGAGGAGAGAGTACTTGTTAAACTTTTACACAAAGTCGTCTGTGATAAATAGCACAATATGTTTTATCTGAGTATTTATTATAGTCAAAATAATCCATACATTATGCTTATTCTACCCAAAAACTAGTTGTATGTGCACAGGGCAATGAGGCCAACAGACCACAAAAGCAAATAGAAGTTCAAAACTTGTAATGTTCACAAGAACTTAAGTTTATAAAAAGATCTAACACAACATTAGATGATAATATATGTATTATTATGGATTTATAATCATCTATAATGGGTGGTCATTTTGGACAGGGAACACAGAATGAATGAACATGAAACGAACTCAACAGGAGGGTCATTAAAACAGTTACAGAGTTTAATGGCTGTGATGGGAGAACATTGAGGATGGATCAACAACATTGTAGTCATTACACAATGCTAAACTAATTTACAGAGAGAAAATAACTCAAATATTGTATAGAACAAAAATATTCCAAAACATGCATCCTGTATGAAATAAGGCACTAAAGTAATAATGCAAACAATTTGAATTAACTTTATGTCTTGAATACAAATTGTTTTGTATGGGGCAAATCCAACATCCCACTCTTCATTTTTTTCAAGCATGGTAGTGGCTGCATCATGGTATGGGTATGCTTGTCATCGACTGGGGAGATTTATAGGATAAAACGAAACCTAAAAGAACTAAGCACAGGCAAAATCCTAGAGGAAAACCTGGTTCAGTTTGCTTTCCTACAGACACTGGGAGATGTTCACCTTTCAGCAGGACAATAACCTTAAACACAAGGCCAAATATACACTGGAGTTGCTTACCAAGACAACATTCAATGTTCCTGAGTGGGCTAGTTACAGATTTGACTTAAATCAGCTTGAAGATCTATGGCAAGACTTGAAAATGGCTGTCTAGCAATGATCAACAACCAATTTGAGTTTGAAGAATGTTAAAAATAATAATGTGCAAATATTGTACAATCCAGGTGTGCAAAGCTTTAAAATACTTACCCAGAAAGACTCACAGCTGTAATTGCTGCCAAAGGTGATTCTAACATGTATTGACTCAGGGGTGTGAATACTTACGTAAATTGTATATTTCAACACATTTGCAAACATTTCTAAAAATGTTTTTTTCACTTTGTCATTATATGGTATTGTGTGTAGATTGTGAATAGTGAATTTAAAAAAAAGTTGAATTCAGGCTGTAACACAACAAAATGTGGAATAAGTCAAGGGGTATGAATACTTGCTGAAGGCACTGGAGCATCATGTGTTTGGCGACATGGGCAAAGTGCAAATGAATAACTCTGTTATACTAACTGACAATAAGTTAGATATTTTTCCTGGGATCTGTCTATAGACTCCAGGCATGTCCTCTCCATCAGTCATTGACAAGACATTATGACTGGAGGTGTGATGTAAATCAAGCTTTAACACCTATACAAGGCCTGTCAGCATAAGTAGTAGTAATAGATTACTACATCAGCTAACGAAATGCAGTGTTTGTGGCGCTGGAGCCTCCATAGAGACAGATCACCATGGGGCCTCCATAGAGACAGATCACCATGGAGCCTCCATGGAGACAGATCACCATGGAGCCTCCATAGAGACAGATCACCACGGAGCCTCCATAGAGATAGATCACCATGGGGCCTCCATAGAGACAGATCACCATGGAGCCTCCATAGAGACAGATCACCATGGGGCCTCCATAGAGACAGATCACCATGGAGCCTCCATAGAGACAGATCACCATGGAGCCTCCACAGAGACAGATCACCATGGAGCCTCCATGGAGACAGATCACCATGGAGCCTCCATAGAGACAGATCACCATGGAGCCTCCATAGAGACAGATCACCATGGGGCCTCCATAGAGACAGATCACCATGGGGCCTCCATAGAGACAGATCAACATGGAGCCTCCATAGAGACAGATCACCATGGAGCCTCCATAGAGACAGATCACCATGGGGCCTCCATAGAGACAGATCACCATGGGGCCTCCATAGAGAAAGATCACCATGGAGCCTCCATAGAGACAGATCACCATGGAGCCTCCACAGAGACAGATACCATGGAGCCTCCATGGAGACAGATCACCATGGAGCCTCCATAGAGACAGATCACCATGGAGCCTCCATAGAGACAGATCACCATGGGGCCTCCATAGAGACAGATCACCATGGAGCCTCCATGGAGACAGATCACCATGGAGCCTCCATAGAGACAAATCACCATGGAGCCTCCATAGAGACAGATCACCATGGGGCCTCCATAGAGACAGATCACCATGGAGCCTCCATAGAGACAGATCACCATGGAGCCTCCACAGAGACAGATCACCACGAAGACTCCATAGAGACAGATCACCATGGAGCCTCCATAGAGACAGATCACCATGAAGCTTCCATAGAGACAGATCACCACGGAGCCTCCATAGAGACAGATCACCATGGAGCCTCCATAGAGACAGATCACCACTGAGCCTCCATAGAGACAGATCACCATGGAGCCTCCATAGAGACAGACACCATGGTTAGACTACACATAAACTAGTGACACAAACAGCAGACATGTTTTTCACTGTTCTCATTAGTTCTGTGTTTTTATTGTATTGTAAGTACACTTTATGTACCTGATAACAGTGGAACAATGTGTGCAATGTGTAATTAGAATATGTGTTAAACAGCACCTACAATAATAAGAACACTGTAAAGTAAAGCAAAATCAGTATTTTTGTACATCAAGCAAATCAGAGAAGAACATGAGCTTTCCCTATACAAGTGATCCAACCAAACCAAACCACACCACACCCCATCCAATCCAACCCCATCCAACCACACCACACCACAACCCATCCAAAGCTTTAAAAGACTTACCCAGAAAGACTCACAGCTGTAATTGCAGCCAAAGGTGATTCTAACATGTATTGACTCAGGGGTGTGAATAATTACATAAATTGTATATTTCAACACATTTGCAAACATTTCTAAAAACATGTTTTCACACCCCATCCTACCCCATCCAACCACACTACACCCCATCCAACCACACCACACCACACCAAACCCCATTCAACCCCATCCAACCACACTACACCCCATCCAACCACACCACACCACACCAAACCCCATTCAACCCCATCCAACCACACTACACCCCATCCAACCACACCACACCACACCAAACCCCATT
The DNA here is from genome assembly GCF_023373465.1 of Oncorhynchus keta. Lineage (NCBI taxonomy): Eukaryota > Metazoa > Chordata > Actinopteri > Salmoniformes > Salmonidae > Oncorhynchus > Oncorhynchus keta. Next base: position 12,292 of record NW_026290798.1, read on the forward strand.
CAACCCCATCCAACCACACCAGACCACACCCCAACTAACCACACTACACTACACCCCATCCAACCACACCAAACCCCATTCAACCCCATCCAACCACACCAGACCACACCCCAACTAACCACACTACACTACACCACATCTAACCCCATCCAACCACACCATAAACCATCCAATCACACCACAAACCATCCAACCCCATCACAACCCATCCAACCACACTACACCCCATCCAACCACACCACACCACACCAAACCCCATTCAACCCCATCCAACCACACTACACCCCATCCAACCACACCACACCACACCAAACCCCATTCAACCCCATCCAACCACACCAGACCACACCCCAACTAACCACACTACACTACACCCCATCCAACCACACCAAACCCCATTCAACCCCATCCAACCACACCAGACCACACCCCAACTAACCACACTACACTACACCACATCTAACCCCATCCAACCACACCATAAACCATCCAATCACACCACAACCCATCCAACCCCATCACAGCCCATCCAACCACACCACACCACAAACCATCCAACCCCATCACAGCCCATCCAACCACACCACACCACAAACCATCCAACCCCATCACAGCCCATCCAACCACACCACACCACAAACCATCCAACCCCATCACAGCCCATCCAACCACACCACACCACAAACCATCCAACCCCATCACAGCCCATCCAACCACACCACAAACCATCCAACCCCATCACAGCCCATCCAACCACACCACAAACCATCCAACCCCATCACAGCCCATCTAACCACACCACACCACAAACCATCCAACCACAGCACAGCCCATCCAACCACACCACACCACAAACCATCCAACCCCATCACAGCCCATCCAACCACACCACAAACCATCCAACCCCATCACAGCCCATCCAACCACACCACAAACCATCCAACCCCATCACAGCCCATCCAACCACACCACAAACCATCCAACCCCATCACAGCCCATCCAACCACACCACACCACAAACCATCCAACCCCATCACAGCCCATCCAACCACACCACAAACCATCCAACCCCATCACAGCCCATCCAACCACACCACACCACAAACCATCCAACCCCATCACAGCCCATCCAACCACACCACACCACAAACCATCCAACCCCATCACAGCCCATCCAACCACACCACACCACAAACCATCCAACCCCATCACAGCCCATCCAACCACACCACAAACCATCCAACCCCATCACAGCCCATCCAACCACACCACAAACCATCCAACCCCATCACAGCCCATCCAACCACACCACAAACCATCCAACCCCATCACAGCCCATCCAACCACACCACAAACCATCCAACCCCATCACAGCCCATCCAACCACACCACAAACAAACCATCCAACCCCATCACAGCCCATCCAACCACACCACACCACAAACCATCCAACCCCATCACAGCCCATCCAACCACACCACAAACCATCCAACCCCATCACAGCCCATCCAACCACACCACACCACAAACCATCCAACCACAGCACACCCCAGCAAACCTCATTCAACCACACCACAGCCCGTCCAACCCCACCACAGCATAACAACACCTACCTCCCCCATGACTCTGGCACAGGTAAGGGAATCTCCATACGTTCCCCAGCCCCACACAGAACCCCACGCAGGTGAGCATGTATTGGGTCTTGTTGTCCCATTTGGGCCTGTCTCCCCTCCCAGCCTCTTCCGTCTCCAGCTTGTCCAGCTCCTCATGGGACAGGATCCTGTCTTCCAGGCCTGGGTTGGGCAGCTGTAGTCTCATGGTTCCTCGGGTGTAGATGGCCTGGTTCAGCAGTGTGACAGGGGAGAGCTAGTCTCTAGGTAAACGGTAGCTGGTACACTAGCTGAGGTGTGGAAAAACTGGTTGCCAACTTTGCAAAACAGACTTTTAGCTGAACTTGTTTAGTAGATGATTGCTTTACCAAGCTGAAGAGTGACACGTGAGGTGTCAGGGATGAGTCATCCTGTATCTCATATCCTACTGGATATCCACTCTTTCTGATAATGATGTGTATGACACCCGAGGATCAAATAGTGATGTTTAAGCTCTAGGCTATATGGTTCAACATGCCATGTCAGAGAGGTTATAAAACAAGCTCAGTAAAACGTATGGCCAGGTAAATGGTTTATGATTAAAGATCAGTAATCGTGTTTAGGCCCAGAGTGTTTCTTTGATCATGTCTGATGGTCAGGATAAAACCCTGGCTTTAATCATGTTCCTTGCGTTTCTCATCTATAGAAAGTCAGTATTTTGATTGCTCAGCAGAATGGGAAAGGGAAGGGGAGATACCTAGTCAGTTGTTCAACTGAATGCATTCAACTGAAATGTGTCTTCTGCATTTAACCCAACCCCTTCTGAATCATAGAGGTGTGGGTGGCTGCCTTAATCCACATCCACATCATCAGCACCCGGGGAACAGTGGGTTAACTGCCTTGTTCAGGGGCATTAATCCACATCATCAACACCCGGGGAACAGTGGGTTAACTGCCTTGCTCAGGGGCATTAATCCACATCCACATCATCAGCACACAGGGAACAGTGGGTTAACTGCCTTGTTCAGGGGCATTAATCCACATCCACATCATCAGCACCCGGGGAACAGTGGGTTAACTGCCTTGTTCAGGGGCATTAATCCACATCCACATCATCAGCACCCGGGGAACCGTGGGTTAACTGCCTTGCTCAGGGGCATTAATCCACATCCACAGCACCCGGGGAACAGTGGGTTAACTGCCTTGCTCAGGGGCATTAATCCACATCCACATCATCAGCACCCGGGGAACAGTGGGTTAACTGCCTTGTTCAGGGGCATTAATCCACATCCACATCATCAGCGGGGAACAGTGGGTTAACTGCCTTGCTCAGGGGCATTAATCCACATCCACATCATCAGCACCCGGGGAACAGTGGGTTAACTGCCTTGCTCAGGGGCATTAATCCACATCCACAGCACCCGGGGAACAGTGGGTTAACTGCCTTGCTCAGGGGCATTAATCCACATCCACATCATCAGCACCCGGGGAACAGTGGGTTAACTGCCTTGTTCAGGGGCATTAATCCACATCCACATCATCAGCACCCGGGGAACAGTGGGTTAACTGCCTTGTTCAGGGGCATTAATCCACATCATCAGCACCCGGGGAACAGTGGGTTAACTGCCTTGCTCAGGGGCATTAATCCACATCCACATCATCAGCACCCGGGGAACAGTGGGTTAACTGCCTTGTTCAGGGGCATTAATCCACATCCACATCATCAGCACCCGGGGAACAGTGGGTTAACTGCCTTGCTCAGGGGCATTAATCCACATCCACATCATCAGCACCCGGGGAACAGTGGGTTAACTGCCTTGTTCAGAGGCATTAATCCACATCCACATCATCAGCACCCGGGGAACAGTGGGTTAACTGCCTTGCTCAGGGGCATTAATCCACATCCACATCATCAGCACCCGGGGACAGTGGGTTAACTCCCTTGCTCAGGGGCATTAATCCACATCCACATCATCAGCACCCGGGGAACAGTGGGTTAACTGCCTTGCTCAGGGGCATTAATCCACATCCACAGCACCCGGGGAACAGTGGGTTAACTGCCTTGCTCAGGGGCATTAATCCACATCCACATCATCAGCACCCGGGGAACAGTGGGTTAACTGCCTTGCTCAGGGGCATTAATCCACATCCACATCATCAGCACCCAGGGGAACAGTGGGTTAACTGCCTTGCTCAGGGGCATTAATCCACATCCACAGCACCCGGGAACAGTGGGTTAACTGCCTTGCTCAGGGGCATTAATCCACATCCACATCATCAGCACATCCGGGAACAGTGGGTTAACTGCCTTGCTCAGGGGCATTAATCCACATCCACATCATCAGCACCCGGGGAACAGTGGGTTAACTGCCTTGCTCAGGGGCATTAATCCACATCCACAGCATCAGCCGGGGAACAGTGGGTTAACTGCCTTGCTCAGGGGCATTAATCCACATCCACATCATCAGCACCCGGGGAACAGTGGGTTAACTGCCTTGTTCAGGGGCATTAATCCACATCCACATCATCAGCACCCGGGGAACAGTGGGTTAACTGCCTTGTTCAGGGGCATTAATCCACATCATCAACACCCGGGGAACAGTGGGTTAACTGCCTTGCTCAGGGGCATTAATCCACATCCACATCATCAGCACCCGGGGAACAGTGGGTTAACTGCCTTGTTCAGGGGCATTAATCCACATCCACATCATCAGCACCCGGGGAACAGTGGGTTAACTGCCTTGCTCAGGGGCATTAATCCACATCCACATCATCAGCACCCGGGGAACAGTGGGTTAACTGCCTTGTTCAGAGGCATTAATCCACATCCACATCATCAGCACCCGGGGAACAGTGGGTTAACTGCCTTGCTCAGGGGCATTAATCCACATCCACATCATCAGCACCCGGGGAACAGTGGGTTAACTGCTTTGCTCAGGGGCATTAATCCACATCCACATCATCAGCACCCGGGGAACAGTGGGTTAACTGCCTTGTTCAGGGGCATTAATCCACATCCACATCATCAGCACCCGGGGAACAGTGGGTTAACTGCCTTGCTCAGGGGCATTAATCCACATCCACATCATCAGCACCCGGGGAACAGTGGGTTAACTGCCTTGCTCAGGGGCATTAATCCACATCATCAGCACCCGGGGAACAGTGGGTTAACTGCCTTGCTCAGGGGCATTAATCCACATCCACATCATCAGCACCCGGGGAACAGTGGGTTAACTGCCTTGTTCAGGGGCATTAATCCACATCCACATCATCAGCACCCGGGGAACAGTGGGTTAACTGCCTTGCTCAGGGGCATTAATCCACATCCACATCATCAGCACCCGGGGAACAGTGGGTTAACTGCCTTGCTCAGGGGCATTAATCCACATCCACAGCACCCGGGGAACAGTGGGTTAACTGCCTTGCTCAGGGGCATTAATCCACATCCACAGCACCCGGGGAACAGTGGGTTAACTGCCTTGCTCAGGGGCAGAAGGACTTTTTTGTTTTACCTTGTCAGCTCGGAGATTCGATCCAGCGATCTTTCGGTTACTGGTCCAATGCTCCTACTGTACACTCACCTGACTACTTATCAAAGTTATAACCACTGAGTGGAATCATTTGTAATTAATACAACGAACTGTTATAAACAGAATACAACAGAACACAAACTGTTGTATTCGGGCGTGTGACAAATATAATTTGATTTGATTTTGATTTGAACATGGCAACACAAAACCAGAACAAATCATCATCGTTATTAATATAATTACAGCTATAGGTAACATATTATCATTTCCTTTATCCAATCAATTCATACAACAACAATATTCCAAAGTTTCAGTATCTGTCGTCAGTAAGCTACTGTACTGTCCCCACAGGGTACAGGCAACAATGCATTGTATTTCAAGCCTCTCTTCACACGGCCACAGGAGGTCACCAACACGCATATAATGTGAAGGTCCCGTCCTGCATCGCCCTGACAGCGCTGTCTGCTGCTACTGGCAGAGTTTGCGCTGGAGGAGGGAGTCCCTATCCCACTAACGTTACCGTCAGACGCCAAGTCTAGCAGTACCGTCTTCAGCGCAGTCTGCTTCAGCACCTTGCCTGCCTGGCTGCCTGCAATGCCCTTGGATACTTCCGTCCCTCTCATCGCTACACAATTTACCTTATTCTGAACGAGAGAATAATAGCTGGAAAAGTCTTCAGGACAGGGCGAAGGATACTGGATTTATATTACCGTGTGACTGCGTTCAGTGTCTTTATTTATGTGAGCCTGTATGGGGCGAATGGAGAGGAGGGTGCATCGATAATTGAGAGAGCAGAGCAGGACTTGCTGCCTGCTGCAGAAAACCAGACGGCTCGGTGGATTTGGATTTGTTGTTGGGACCAGCAGTCGGGTGCGGGTTTGCGCGTCATATCAAAGGATTTCTCCAGACGGAGCGCTTCTACTTTTTGAAACCTGAGTTCTAAAAAACCATCTTGCATGGATACAACATCATGGCTACGTTTGTATGCAGGGTACAGTTCTTAGATGATACTGATCCATTCAACAGCACCAATTTTCCTGAGCCGACCAGACCGCCTCAGTACACTTTCAGGGAAGATATCCCCCTTATCAATCAGATTGCTGGAGTCCACCGGCTTCTCAAAGCCCCACACAAGGTATGTCAAGTGTTGCATGTCTTTATTAGTTCTGGCAACTGAATTGTGTTGTATGCTTTGCAATTTTTCTATCCATAGCAATTGGAGAATGTAGCCAATTTGGGTTGTTTTGTCATATCAATATTGACGTCCTAGAACAGTGATGTCAATGGTAATGACATAATAATGCAATTGTAACTGTTGCAAACTCATATCCCTAACTCAAAATTGTTAGTCAACATAGTTATTTCACTGTGTTCACTTTCACGTTTTAGGCTGCGGCAACACTGAGTCGCCAGTATGACAAAAGTTAATGACTAGAATATTTTTTTCTGAAATGGAGGACATATTGATCTATTTCAGGACCAAATGTAACCAATCATAACCAATCAAGAGTCCAGTCAACTGTTAACAGGTTTCAGGATGGGTACTGTACTGTACATCAGAAATGTGGGTCAGCCTACACAGGATATCCATTGCTATGACTCCCCACGATAGCAATGACTGCATGTAATCCACAGCTCGGTGGCATTAATACTTTCCTCTAATCAGTATGGAGAAACCATTATGGGTGTAAAGTAAACATCCTCTTGATTGATGCTACCGCCTGGGAGAATGAGACATCATTGGTTTGACAGTCAATTCAAACCATTTCCAAAATGTAAACAACCTATGAATACTGTGCCAGAGGACTAGTTTTAGGGGCGGTGTTCGTGTGGTATTCACTGGAGTCTAGTGGAACGCTGCATGAATAGACAGCTGATGAGGACCATGCTGGAATGTATGGACAGACCTAGGCCTTGTCACAAAGAGCATCCTTTTCCCTATATAGAGCACTTCTTTTGACAACGGCCCATAGGGTATTCGGCATTCCATAACTCAGAGGAACTAGGTCAAAATAAGTGTACTACATACCTAGGGGATTGGCTTCCATTTGGGACACAGACTATAGATTGGACGGGTGTGAACTAGACTGCCATGCCATGGCCTTGGTCAGGGGGACAAGCAGCTGTGACCGTTAAATGGTTTTCTCCCTAGGCAGATGGGTTGCCTTGCCTAGCCCACATGAACCATGTTCCTGCTGCCCTAGTCTGGCATGTCTGAGACTAGTTAAATGGGGACCACAACAGTAAACCTCTGTTTAGCTGACCTGATCTCTTCACCACAACTAGGGTTGCAAAGCTACCAGTAATTCACCAACGTTATCGGAACCTTCTGTGAATGTCGTAATTAACAGAACATCTATGGCAATCTAATGTAACCTTTGTCATTTATACTAGAATAACTTTACAAAATATATATGAATATATATATAGTATTCATGTTTATATCTGTGTCCATATTGTCCATGAGTTTCTAGTAAATAGACCATATGGTTTAAATAAAAATGGTCTAATTCGTTTTTAAAAAGCATCTAATCAAGAATGGCATTATTTTCAATTAACTCTGCAACTCTTCCAACCATTGACTTTTTTCACACCTGCCACCAGTTTAACGCCAAAACATTTACAACAAATACATGTTGACAACATAGTAAAATAAATACAAGTGAGAACAAAAGAGGATATTTCATGCTGAAACCCTCATATTAAACAACAATGATATTCACTAAGTTGATGGTTTATTTTTAGGAGAATGTTTTACAGCTTTGTCATTCTATTTTCTGTTTTAAAATCATCTTATTTAATGATTTCATATATTTGACTTGTGATAAGGCCGGAGAGAGGACCAGAGATTATTAGACACCTGATATAACCTGAAGTACCCACAAGGGCCACTAGATGTCTTGTGACAGATTACATCAAATCTTTGAAAGATAGCAAAATTCTTGTAGTTTACTGGTAAACCTAGTACATTTACAGCAATATACACTCCCTTTGCAACCTAACAATGACTCTATTACCGTAGAACAGTGATTCCCAACCAGGGGTACAAGGACCATAGGCCTACTGGTAAAATACACATGAGCGGCTACTTCAGTGGTACTCCGGGCAGAGCTAAATTCAGTTGGTGGAACAGTAACCACTGTCGTGGAGGACTGATGCAACAGCCACACAATGGCTAATGTGCCCTTTGGTGTCTAACGGGGTTCCCGAGAAAGACAATATTATTGTGCGGTTTTAGTGAAAAGACAAACAAAGAAATAAAGAAATGTAACAGTTAAACGCTAAACTATGTATGACATCTTGTCATCTTGTGGTTCTTTGCACAACTTTGACTCCCAACTCTGATTTCCGCTTCTATTTGGTCCTTTCAGACCACATCCAGGGATCTATTGTTCATACAGAATGGTATTCAGACACTGCTTGTCCTTTTGATTAACCAGTCTTTGAAAGTCTATACTCAGAATGCTTTCCGGTACCAATTCTCTCTTGTGACTCTGACATCATAGGTATAGCATCCTTGCCTTGTTTAATCGTCTCCGTGTCAACTATGCTGAATCATTGGCTGGCTCTTTTGATCAGTAGACATTTTGACCTATCGTTCTCAACATAGCCCTCAAAGCGAACCTACTTTTCCATTTCAATGTCATTTCTCATCTTCACTGGATTTACCATTGTTTTTTGGCCAATCATGCATCATGCCTGTCTTCCTTTATCCACACATATTTCAGGAGGTGATATGTTCCTAGATATTCACTGTTATGTCTGCTTCGGCCAATAGTTGGCCTAAACCCGTACCATTCTATTGCCAGTTTCCACCAGATGAAAGAAAATGGGCTCTCCTTCTCAGTACCTTGTGGTTCAGCGTTCTTTTAGAAAATCCCTAACAGTGACAAATGATGTCAACCAGATGTTTAGCTATTCTTTGTCTCTGATGATCATTCAGAGGATCCCTCCCTCTCCAGTTGAACTATAAACCTACTTCCCAGTCCTGGTGGATTTATCTGCATCTAAACACATTGTCAGAGGGCCTCTTCCTCTAACCATGACATTTAAACAGAGTGAAGAGGAGGAGAGGCCCATTGGTTTTGGAGACAGAGGAGCGGACTCTTATGTTGAGCGTTCATCTCAGCCACAGTTGAAAAGTCACGCAGGTCCCTAATACAAAGTTAATTTGGGATCTTTCTTCATTCTGTCAGATCAATTGTCTTTTTCACTGGGTTTGAAAAGAGCTCTGTAGATAATACGTCACGGAACCCACAGGATGCTGTGGAACACCACAAGAGTTCTAGAACCCATTCCACTCCACTCTGCTCTGACCAACAGGATGCTGTGGAACACCACAAGAGTTCTAGAACCCATTCCACTCCACTCTGCTCTGACCAACAGGATGCTGTGGAACACCACAAGAGTTCTAGAACCCATTCCACTCCACTCTGCTCTGACCAACAGGATGCTCTGGAACACCACAAGAGTTCTAGAACCCATTCCACTCCACTCTGCTCTGACCCACAGGATGCTGTGGAACACCACAAGAGTTCTAGAACCCATTCCACTCCACTCTGCTCTGACCAACAGGATGCTGTGGAACACCACAAGAGTTCTAGAACCCATTCCACTCCACTCTGCTCTGACCAACAGGATGCTGTGGAACACCACAAGAGTTCTAGAACCCATTCCACTCCACTCTGCTCTGACCAACAGGATGCTCTGGAACACCACAAGAGTTCTAGAACCCATTCCACTCCACTCTGCTCTGACCCACAGGATGCTGTGGAACACCACAAGAGTTCTAGAACCCATTCCACTCCACTCTGCTCTGACCAACAGGATGCTGTGGAACACCACAAGAGTTCTAGAACCCATTCCACTCCACTCTGCTCTGACCAACAGGATGCTGTGGAACACCACAAGAGTTCTAGAACCCATTCTACTCCACTCTGCTCTGACCAACAGGATGCTGTGGAACACCACAAGAGCCTGGTTTTCATTCTAGAACCCATTCCACTCCACTCTGCTCTGACCAACAGGATGCTGTGGAACACCACAAGAGCCTGGTTTTCATTCTAGAACCCATTCCACTCCACTCTGCTCTGACCAACAGGATGCTGTGGAACACCACAAGAGCCTGGTTTTCATTCTAGAACCCATTCCACTCCACTCTGCTCTGACCAACAGGATGCTGTGGAACACCACAAGAGCCTGGTTTTCATTCTAGAACCCATTCCACTCCACTCTGCTCTGACCAACAGGATGCTGTGGAACACCACAAGAGCCTGGTTTTCATTCTAGAACCCATTCCACTCCACTCTGCTCTGACCAACAGGATGCTGTGGAACACCACAAGAGCCTGGTTTTCATTCTAGAACCCATTCCACTCCACTCTGCTCTGACCAACAGGATGGGAAGGGAACTCTCTCCTCTGAGGAAAAGGGCAGAGAGGGAGACTGACAACAAGGTTGGCTCTACTTGTTTGGTTTCCACACTCGATTGGTCTCCATCTCCTGCTGCACCAGCCTTAGTTTAAGCTGAAGGCAGTTTAGCAGAAGGTCTATGGGACCGCAGGGTGCCAACGAAAAGGCTCTGTGATGCCCTGCCGGTGAACTAACTGATGCACTAGCGGTTAGCTTCAACTGGCTAACCAGACAGCAGCAGCTGTAGTTGTCAATTAGAGCCCAGGCAGATACCAGAGGACTGTCTAAAGGGGGAGAACGTATCCTTTATGTCTATGTTGAAACTTGAACGTTTTCTCAGCTTTGTGTTTAACATTTTCACATCCACCTGTCTTCAGTGAGCTATTGGTTGGTATTTACTTCCATAGACACCAGTAAACACACGTACAAACACATTAAGACAGAAATGCAAGTTCCCAATTGCACAGTCATACCATTGACCGCCTGTGTCTCACAGGGTTGCCTCCCTGGCCGCTACATCTGGGGATGACTGAGAGTGGGTGTACAGACTGGTATTAATAGCCCAGTGCTAACACATGGTACCAGGGGAGCCAGACAGGACAGCACACTAGCAGATGCTGCTGTTGTCCCAGACTTGTTCCCTCCCTCTCCTGCTCCTGTCAGTTCCAACCTGGCTGACTGGTGTCTCTCTGGGGAGGAGCAGTGCAGACGTCTGCCTAGAGATGATGATGCCATGGGGACCTGCCTGCCTGGTCTTTCTCATTGCTGACATTGACAATCAGCTCAAATAGGCAATGCCCTGTGAGCATTCACACACAATCAGTATCATATTCAGTTTGTGTTGGATTTACAATCTCTTTGTGCACGGGCATTGATTGCGTTATTTTACTTATACACAAAGTCTAACCTTCAAATAGCACTCAGCCATCCTCTTTGTGTAGATACCACTGAACATACTTGATCAGAGTTAGATAGACCAGAACGTACGAGGCATGGCCTGACTCAAGATCTCATCGCATAATGTATTTTGCTTTTGGACGACTAGGCAGACTGTGAATAGACAGAGTGCATTCAGTATGCGAGGGCTGTGTCCCACAATCAGCCCAACGCATCACCGGGGGCTCACTTCCTGCTCTCCAGGACACCTACAGCACCTGGTGTCACGGTCAGGCCAAGAGGATCACGAAGGACTTCAGCCACCCAAGCTACGGCCTGTTCACCCCGCTACCATCTAGAGGATCATGAAGCACCTCAGCCACCCAAGCTACGGCCTGTTCACCCCGCTACCATCTAGAGGATCATGAAGGACCTCAGCCACCCAAGCTACGGCCTGTTCACTCCGCTACCATCTAGAGGATCATGAAGGACCTCAGCCACCCAAGCTACGGCTTGTTCACCCCGCTACCATCTAGAGGATCATGAAGGACCTCAAGCCACCCAAGCTACGGCCTGTTTACCCCGCTACCATCTAGAGGATCATGAAGGACCTCAGCCACCCGAGCCATGGCCTGTTTACCCCGCTACGATCTAGAAGATCATCAAGGACCTCAGCCACCCGAGCCATGGCCTGTTTACCCCGCTACCATCTAGAAGGCGGAGACAGTACAGGTGCATCAAAGCTGGGACCGAGAGACTGAAAACAGCTTCTATCTCCAGACCATCAGACTGTTAAATAGTCACCACTAGCTGGCCTCCGCCCAGTACCATGCCCTGAATTTAGTCACTGTTACTAGCTGGCTACCACCCGATACTCTACCCTGCACATTAGACACTATTGCCCTATGTACAGAGTCATTGAACACTGGTCACTTTAATAATGTTTACATACTGTTTTACCCACTTCATATGTATATACTGTATTCTAGTCCAGGCTCATCCTATATAACTATTACTGTACACACCTTTTCTATTCATATACTGTCCATACTGTCTATACACACCATCATATACATATTTATTTATCTTCTGGATTCTGACATTGCTCTTTCTAATATTTCTGTATTTCTTCATTTCTTAATTTTGGGGATTTGTGTGTATTGTTGTGTATCGTTAGATATTACTGCACTGTTTGAGCTAGGAACACAAACATTTCACTACACCTGCAATAGCATCTGCTAAATATTTGTATGTGACCAATCAAATGTGATTTGATTTGATATGGCACCATGTTCCCTAAAGTGCACTACTTTGTGCCAGAGCTCTCTTCAAAGGAAGTGCACTATAAAGGGAATAGGGTGGCATTTGGGATGCACCCTATGCCACAGTTCATCACAGATGTACTGCCCAATGAAAATGTTCACAGCAGTGAACATACTGTGCAAACGCAATAGTTCAAAGGAACATAGTCAAGTCGCTTTTTCTTTGTCACTTCTTCCGATGTTTTCCTGCCTCTCTAAAATACTCTGAGGGGTCAGGGTCAATTTATTTGGAATGCCAGAAAGCATCCGCTGTGACACACTTCAGCGTTATGCGAGGGCAGAGAGGAACGCAGGACCGTCAGTTTTGAAAGATGTACAAATTCACTTTTTTGTGAAGATTGTCTTCCTGCTAATTATCCCAGAGAGATTCCAGAGGCTCATAATAACAAGTTCTGCTAAATGCTGTAAAATCTAGGTTTGTTCTGTGGGTGGACTGTATTACTCATTGTTATGTACAGTTGAGGTTTGGCCTGTCAGTCTCCAAGTTTCTCTGTGTTTCGGAGCATAGAGTTGTGCATTCACACAGAGCTACTGTAGCTCCTTGTTCAGGCTCATCCCTTGCAAGCTCGACAGAAGATTACTGTTGTGGTCTCTCTCATGTGTATAGTGTATTTTAAAGAGTGTGCTAATTCCACTGTCTTGGGAAAGAGACCACAGACAACATATCCACCGTAGACAGAAATAAGGTTGGACCTCTGCCCAGACTTGATGTAGAGGCAGTGCCATCAAAACATTCACTGGTTCCAACTGAAACCCTCAAGTAAAGGGCACACAAAAGTTTCCAATTGTTCATCCCCCCCACAGATAAATAGTGTTAAACATTTTTCACTTGCAGCGCTGATAAGTGAGTTATTTATCAATCCCAAAACACGGGATATTTTTTCCCCTTGTCAGCCTCTACGCCCACAACAACGCAGCTGCAGGAAGACATTGAGGGTGAGATGCATTTTGAATTGGAGAATTGTATGTTCTTTATTTTTAACTGTCACTGCCTAACTGCCTGCCTCTCTGGCCGATGGACCACAGTGTGGTGGTAGGGAGAGGACAGGCCTCAGTGTGGTGGTAGGGAGAGGACAGGCCTCAGTGTGGTGGTAGGGAGAGGCCAGGCCTCAGTGTGGTGGTAGGGAGAGGCCAGGCCTCAGTGTGGTGGTAGGGAGAGGACAGACCTCAGTGTGGTGGTAGGGAGAGGCCAGGCCTCAGTGTGGTGGTAGGGAGAGGACAGACCTCAGTGCCAGGCCTCAGTGGTAGGAGAGGACAGGCCTCAGTGTGGTGGTAGGGGAGAGGCCAGGCCTCAGTGTGGTGGTAGGGAGAGGCCAGGCCTCAGTGTGGTGGTGGGAGAGGAGCCAGGCCTCAGTGTGGTGGAGAGGCCAGGCCTCAGTGTGGTGGTAGGGAGGAGGCCAGGCCTCAGTGTGGTGGTAGGGAGAGGACAGACCTCAGTGTGGTGGTAGGGAGAGGCCTCAGTGTGGTGGTAGGGAGAGGCCAGGCCTCAGTGTGGTGGTAGGGAGAGGACAGGCCTCAGTGTGGTGGTAGGGAGAGGCCAGGCCTCAGTGTGGTGGTAGGGAGAGGACAGGCCTCAGTGTGGTGGTAGGGAGAGGAGAGGCCTCAGTGTGGTGGTAGGGAGAGGCCTCAGTGTGGTGGTAGGGAGAGGACAGGCCTCAGTGTGGTGGTAGGGAGAGGAGAGGCCTCAGTGTGGTGGTAGGGAGAGGACAGGCCTCGGTGTGGTGGTAGGGAGAGGACAGGGCTCAGTGTGGTGGTAGGGAGAGGCCAGGCCTCAGTGTGGTGGTAGGGATAGGCCAGGCCTCAGTGTGGTGGTAGGGAGAGGAGAGGACTCAGTGTGGTGGTAGGGAGAGGCCAGGCCTCAGTGTGGTGGTAGGGAGAGGCCAGGCCTCAGTGTGGTGGTAAGGAGAGGCCAGGCCTCAGTGTGGTGGTAGGGAGAGGCCAGGCCTCAGTGTGGTGGTAGGGAGAGGACAGGCCTCAGTGTGGTGGTAGGGAGAGGCCAGGCCTCAGTGTGGTGGTAGGGAGAGGCCAGGCCTCAGTGTGGTGGTAGGGAGAGGACAGGCCTCAGTGTGGTGGTAGGGAGAGGCCAGGCCTCAGTGTGGTGGTAGGGAGAAGCCAGGCCTCAGTGTGGTGGTAGGGAGAGGCCAGGCCTCAGTGTGGTGGTAGGGAGAGGCCAGGCCTCAGTGTGGTGGTAGGGAGAGGCCAGGCCTCAGTGTGGTGGTAGGGAGAGGCCAGGCCTCAGTGTGGTGGTAGGGAGAGGCCAGGCCTCAGTGTGGTGGTAGGGAGAGGCCAGGCCTCAGTGTGGTGGTAGGGAGAGGACAGGCCTCAGTGTGAGACTGTGAGCAGGATTGGTGGTTACTTCTCTGGCCGATGGACCACAGTGCCTTGTTGCTCGGGTTCAAATCCTGGGCTGGGCAGGGGACAACACATCTCCTGCCACTGCCGTTAATCTATGAGCACTGTTCATGGATTAAGGGCCGTTTCTGTGGATCACTAAGGCATTTCTGGCCTGGATATTATGGCTGTGATCTGTAATCCATCGGGTCTATTATAGCCAAAGTGTGTGTGTGTGTGTGTGTGTGTGTGTGTGTGTGTGTGTGTGTGTGTGTGTGTGTGTGTGTGTGTGTGTGTGTGTGTGTGTGTGTGTGTGTGTGTGTGTGTGTGTGTGTGTGTGTGTGTGTGTGTGTGTGTGTGTGTGCTTCACAAGAATGGCCTGTCTGCTCTGGCCTGACAGCTCGAGGTTTTGTGTCATAACCTCTATGTAGAGAAAATGCATTTTTGGATTCACACTAATTGCTGGTTCTGCTTTGACTTCTGCCCCATGTTTTTGTCAATTTCAGCTCCTGATACTGAGTTTACTGTGTTCGTGTCTTAAGAGGAGAGGAACTCAATGTCTTTTCTGTAGTTCTATATTTCTGTATCAGTTGTATGAACAGAGGTCAACTCACAACGTGCTACACTGGACTGAAACAATCCCCCTGTACTGTATGTTGTTCTGTTATGTCATCCTGTCAGTCCAAGATGATATGTCTAGTGTATCTTTATAGATGATAGATTAGAATTTTTTGTACTTTCCATGTACTGCTTAGATTCATGTCACACCCATTCCATTCCATCCTATAGGTCTTCAAGGCATGCCTTCTCCTCATGGACCTAAATATAGTAGGCCTAACTTTGGCCTGTACCAAACACTGTATATCCTGTCAGTGATGAATCTGTCCTGTAATCTGCTGAAACTCTCTCTCTCTCTCAGACTTACAGTAAGAGCATCTTAAAGAAAACTTATCCCAGGCCTTGAAGTAGTCTGTTTTCCCAAAGGTTCACTGTGTCTGTCCACTCCTGAACAGATCAGCCTTGTGTTTCAGGTAGAACTTTGAGAAGAATGTTTCCAATAATACCATGTTTTGTTGTTGCTTTATATTGCTTTAAAAGGAAAGAGACAAGACAGTTTCAGTCAGTCAGTGTGTTATCTTAGCTGACCACATGTTTTGTTTCACTTCTCCATCTTGACACAGTCCTTGGGCGCTGCAGTACAGCCAAAAACAAACACGAGTGGCTGAACAGATCAAAGCTGCTCCCCTCCATAATGTCTTTTCCAGTTAGCAGCCTCCCTTTGCCCTTTCTCCATGTTTAATGAAGTTACAGTAATTCAAGTGGAGGAAATGGAACCACATCAGAGCCGGGACACAATTGTAATTTCCAAAACAGTTAGTATTGGGATTTTCACATTGGTTGTTTTTCTTCAGCGGGTAGTGGGTACCGCTCTCGATGCAGCTAGTTTGAGGCGCATATTTGACAAACTAGAACAATGATAGTTTTCTCTCTGCCTTGTGTTGTCTGTCCCTGTATAGGCCTACTACACCTGAAAACCAAACGCTACAGGGTCAACAACAGGAGGAAAATGGATTCCTTCTGAAACGGTTTATTTACCCTCTCTCTGTAGCTCAGACTCAGACAGCCTAGACAGTCTAGAGCAGCTCAGACTCAGACAGCCGAGACAGTCTAGCGCAGCTCAGACTCAGACAGCCTAGACAGTCTAGAGCAGCTCAGACTCAGACAGCCTAGACAGTCTAGAGCAGCTCAGACTCAGACAGCCGAGACAGTCTAGAGCAGCTCAGACTCAGACAGCCTAGACAGTCTAGAGCAGCTCAGACTCAGACAGTCTAGACAGTCTAGAGCAGCTCAGACTCAGACAGCCTAGACAGTCTAGAGCAGCTCAGACTCAGACAGCCTAGACAGTCTAGAGCAGCTCAGACTCAGACAGCCGAGACAGTCTAGAGCAGCTCAGACTCAGACAGCCTAGACAGTCTAGAGCAGCTCAGACTCAGACAGCCGAGACAGTCTAGAGCAGCTCCAGACTCAGACAGCCGAGACAGTCTACAGCAGCTCAGACTCAGACAGCCTAGACAGTCTAGAGCAGCTCAGACTCAGACAGCCGAGACAGTCTAGAGCAGCTCAGACTCAGACAGCCTAGACAGTCTAGAGCAGCTCAGACTCAGACAGCCTAGACAGTCTAGAGCAGCTCAGACTCAGACAGCCTAGACAGTCTAGAGCAGCTCAGACTCAGACTCCCTAGACAGCCTAGAGCAGCACAGACTCAGACTCCTAGACAGCCTAGAGCAGCTCAGACTCAGACTCCCTAGACAGCCTAGAGCAGCACAGACTCAGACTCCGTAGACAGCTTAGAGCAGCTCAGACTCAGACTCCCTAGACAGTCTAGAGCAGCACAGACTCATACTCCCTAGACAGTCTAGAGCTGCACAGACTCAGACTCCCTAGACAGTCTAGAGCAGCACAGACTCAGACTCCTAGACAGTCTAGAGCAGCACAGACTCAGACTCCCTAGACAGTCTAGAGCAGCACAGACTCAGACTCCTAGACAGTCTAGAGCAGCACAGACTCAGACTCCCCTAGACAGTCTAGAGCAGCACAGACTCAGACTCCTAGACAGTCTAAAGCAGCACAGACTCAGACTCCCTTGACAGTCTAGAGCAGCACAGACTCAGACTCCCTAGACAGTCTAAAGCAGCACAGACTCAGACTCCCTAGACAGTCTAGAGCAGCACAGACTCAGACTCCCTAGACAGTCTAGAGCAGCACAGACTCAGACTCCCTAGACAGTCTAGAGCAGCACAGACTCAGACTCCATAGACAGTCTAGAGCAGCACAGACTCAGACTCCCTAGACAGTCTAGAGCAGCACAGACTCAGACTCCCTAGACAGTCTAGAGCAGCACAGACTCAGACTCCATAGACAGTCTAGAGCAGCACGGACTCAGACATGTTAGCTATGGACGGCTACATCCATCCAGCCTACGTACAGACCATGTTTTGACTGAGTTCAATTTTCCTCTGGGCAGTTGGAGGGAAACCGAGCACCATGGTTTGTCCATGGATAGCTAAATTGTGTGCTATTGGCTGGCGTTAACATTGGCCAAATCAAGGGGTTTGTCATTTGATATTTTCCCATGTTGCCTCATAGTGGACGTACATGCAACAGTTTGATACTAACCTTGCATTATTTAGTTGTATATGTTGTAGCTAGGTAATCTATAATAGCTATGCTGTATAATAACTTTAGTTGTATGAAGCGGGAATTATTAATGATGCAATCTTTGTCTTTATCTCCTATCTAGCTTGATGACTGTGCCCTCCAGCTCTCCCAAAATGGGAGCTACCTGGACTTGGAGTCTACCCTGGCAGAACAGAGATGAACTCGAGGGCTTTCAGGAGGGAGGGTAAGGCCTTTCATAACACTCTGTCTCAACAACCTATTACAATAGCTGATCGTGCCCTTATATCTCCATTTCAGGAGCTCTTTCCAAAATAAGAAAACAATTGTAAAACTTGTACCGCCAGCACATTTATATTTGTATTGTACAGGTAAAAAAAAGGTAGGTCATATTCTCTACACTTCAAAAGATCCGTCTGGGATTGAGTTCAGAGTGGTGCTGTTTGAAGATCAGGCTCGGATTGAGTTCAGAGTGGTGCTGTTTGAAGATCAGGCTCGGATTGAGTTCAGAGTGGTGCTGTTTGAAGATCAGGCTCGGATTGAGTCCAGAGTGGTGCTGTTTGAAGATCAGGCTTGGATTGAGTCCAGAGTGGTGCTGTTTGAAGATCAGGCTCGGATTGAGTTCAGAGTGGTGCTGTTTGAAGATCAGGCTTGGATTGAGTCCAGAGTGGTGCTGTTTGAAGATCAGGCTCGGATTGAGTTCAGAGTGGTGCTTTTTGAAGATCAGGCTCGGATTGAGTCCAGAGTGGTGCTGTTTGAAGATCAGGCTCGGATTGAGTCCAGAGTGGTGCTGTTTGAAGATCAGGCTCGGATTGAGTTCAGAGTGGTGCTGTTTGAAGATCAGGCTCGGATTGAGTCCAGAGTGGTGCTGTTTGAAGTTCAGGCTGGAATTGAGTCCAGAGTGGTGCTTTTTGAAGATCAGGCTCGGATTGAGTCCAGAGTGGTGCTGATTGAAGGCACAACTTGCACTACCTTGCAGGTGCATTCATAACAAGCCAAGCTACAGTGGTCTAAGTAAGAATACCTTTTCATGTTCCTTTCTGTGGTTTCAATGAGCTGTTATGAACCATAAATATGTATTACTCAAGACTGGCTTGAAGTCTGTTGTACAGCAGTGCTGTACTGTAGATAATACAAAGAAGATTCTGAAAATCCCCACAGAGGGGGAGGGAGGGGGAGAGAGGGGAGGGGGGGAGAGAGGGGAGGGAGTGGGAGAGAGGGAGGGGAGATGGGGAGGGAGAGAAACTGTTCTGTTCAGAGGTATTCCTCCATCTCTAACTAGCAGGTCAATACAATGTCATCATTGTTTTGAGGAAGAGAAGAGAGAGAAAAAGGTATTTCAATCCCTTGCTTGGGGAGACCTTCCTGAAATACCTTCCTGCTCCCTATATTCCTCCAGTCTAATTTGATTTTATTACAGTGATGAGGATCACAATGACACCCATTCGTTCAGGTTGAATGACTGAATAATCCCTTTCCTGGCATCCCCTCGTTTTAGCCAATTGAGCTGTCCCGCCCTTAAGCTGCTCTCTGTAGGCGGGGTGGGTGGGGAGTGTGGGGTGGGGGGGGGGGGTTGACGAGCTAAGATGACAGGCTTTACCTCACCTGGAGCCCAGCGCTCTCTAGTCTAGGGAATAAGGCCAATCCTGTGATTCAACTACAAGGGATTTCAACAGTAATACCAAAAGCCTTATGATTAATTTGTCAGTCAATGGAGCCTGTTGACGACCAACTGTTAGACGCAGACGAAACACTTCCTGAATTTTGTCTCACATTTTCTGACATCTAAGGTGGTTTGATACAGTATCAGCCGAGTGTCAACAGCCATTGGTGCAGAACATTCCATTTGTCATTCCTTCAGAGGGTTCTCAGTGATGTCTGGGTGGACATCTTGTCATTCCTTCAGAGGGTTCTCAGTGATGTCTGGGTGGACATCTTGTCTTTCCTTCAGAGGGTTCTCAGTGATGTCTTGACATCTTTCCTTCAGAGGGTTCTCAGTGATGTCTGGGTGGACATCTTGTCATTCCTTCAGAGGGTTCTCAGTGATGTCTCAGAGGGGTGGACATCTTGTCATTCCTTCAGAGGGTTCTCAGTGATGTCTGGGTGGACATCTTGTCATTCCTTCAGAGGGTTCCTTCAGTGATGTCTGGGTGGACATCTTGTCATTCCTTCAGAGGGTTCTCAGTGAGGGTTCTCAGTGATGTCTGGGTGGACATCTTGTCATTCCTTCAGAGGGTTCTCAGTGATGTCTGGGTGGACATCTTGTCATTCCTTCAGAGGGTTCTCAGTGATGTCTGGGTGGACATCTTGTCATTCCTTCAGAGGGTTCTCAGTGATGTCTGGGTGGACATGTTCTCAGTGATGTGGGTGGACATCTTGTCATTCCTTCAGAGGGTTCTCAGTGATGTCTGATGAGGGTTCTCAGTGATGTCTGGGTGGACATCTTGTCATTCCTTCAGAGGGTTCTCAGTGATGTCTGGGTGGACATCTTGTCATTCCTTCAGAGGGTTCTCAGTGATGTCTGGGTGGACATCTTGTCATTCCTTCAGAGGGTTCTCAGTGATGTCTGGGTGGACATCTTGTCATTCCTTCAGAGGGTTCTCAGTGATGTCTGGGTGGACATCTTGTCATTCCTTCAGAGGGTTCTCAGTGATGTCTGGGTGGACATCTTGTCATTCCTTCAGAGGGTTCTCAGTGATGTCTGGGTGGACATCTTGTCATTCCTTCAGAGGGTTCTCAGTGAGTGGACATCTTGTCATTCCTTCAGAGGGTTCTCAGTGACTGGGTGGACATCTTGTCATTCCTTCAGAGGGGTGATGTCTGGACATCTTGTCATTCCTTCAGAGGGTTCTCAGTGATGTCCGGGTGGACATCTTGTCATTCCTCAGAGGGTTCTCAGGATGTCATCATTGTCATTCCTTCAGAGGGTTCTCAGTGATGTCTGGGTGGACATCTTGTCATTCCTTCAGAGGGTTCAGAGGGTGGACATCTTGTCATTCCTTCAGAGGGTTCAGTGATGTCTGGGGACATCTTGTCAGAGGGTTCTCAGTGACATCTTGTCATTCCTTCAGAGGGTTCTCAGTGATGTCTGGGTGGACATCTTGTCGTTCCTTCAGAGGGTTCTCTGTGATGTCTGGGGACATCTTGTCATTCCTTCAGAGGGTTCTCAGTGATGTCTGGGTGGACATCTTGTCATTCCTTCAGAGGGTTCTCAGTGATGTCTGGGTGGACATCTTGTCATTCCTTCAGAGGGTTCTCAGTGATGTCTGGGTGGACATCTTGTCATTCCTTCAGAGGGTTCTCAGTGATGTCCTGTGATGTGGACATCTTGTCATTCCTTCAGAGGGTTCTCAGTGATGTCTGGGTGGACATCTTGAAGTTCCCTGGGTGTGTGGTGGACATCTTTCAACAGTGATGTCTGGAGTGGACATCTTGTCGTTCCTTCAGAGGGTTCTCAGTGATGTCTGTGTGGACAAAGTGGCAAAGTAGGGATGTTATTGGTTGGTTGTTTTTCAACCCTACAAATGCCATAGAGTTTACAAGGCATTCCTCCACCCATGTCACTTAAAATACCTGGCTGACATCCCAAATGGCACCCTATTCCTTGTGTAGTACACTACATTTGACCTGAGTCTTGTTGTGAATAGGGTGCCATTTGGGATGCATCCCTGGTCTCTCTGTTTGGCAGATGGAGAGAGCAGTGATGACACCTGAACAACTTAAGCCGGCTGTACACTAGACAATTTTGGCCCAGATTTGGCCGTCCCCGTCAACTTTTGTAGATCAGAGACAAAATCCCCTACTCGGGAGGCACGGCCGTCATGATGCTTGTTTCATGTGAGCGGTTCAGAGACGTTCAGAGGGCTACCAATCTTGTCTTTGAGCAGTCCCAGACGTCCCGTTGATGTTCTTGTAGTGTGAGCGGTGCAACACGTTTTGAGAACGCTGATCAACAATAGCCAATGAGAGCTCGCCAGAGAAGAATTCAGTGAGATGATGACGTTGTTTCACATCATCCAGAATGTGCCGACTCTCCAGCAGGAGCCATGACTACTACTAGTATGTGTTTGTACTTGCCTTTAACCAAAGCAAAAGTGTTTAATCATTACAGGTCTGAAGTTCACAAGTTATGTTATTAAATCCAAAATGTTGGCTAGATATTTACACTCTGTATGGCAAGAGTGAATGTCTGACTGAAAAGGTTTCTGAGGCTGCTTTGAGCCACAGCTCGTTGTAGCTAAGTTAAATGTAATCACATCGTCACATCATTGTTTTGGCGAGACAGCGTGGGATGGAGAATCCTCACTTCCAGGTGTACCACACCGTTTAGTGTGCGCACCACTACGTTGGCAAGACAAAAAACTACAGGGAAGACCATCGTTTAATGTGAGAGGCTCAGTGATGTTAGGATTTGCCCGTGGCAAGGAAGAACATGTTCAAACATTCCTTCGTCCTTTGTGCTGTTGGACTAATAAATGAGGAGTAAATTGTATCAGTATATGTACTTATCTATCTAGTGAAGTTGGGACAACGGTCGGCTGTGAGTGAATGTATTAATATCCTCTATGTTGTTAGTATGCAAACATGATGGACTGACTGGTTTAAATGTGTATGATGTGAGAACGTATGTGTATGATGTGAGAACGTATGATGTGAGAACGTATGTGTATGATGTGAGAATGTATGTGTATGATGTGAGAATGTATGTGTATGATGTGAGAACGTATGTGTATGATGTGAGAATGTATGTGTATGATGTGAGAATGTATGTGTATGATGTGAGAACGTATGTGTATGATGTGAGAATGTATGTGTATGATGTGAGAATGTATGTGTATGATGTGAGAACGTGTATGATGTGTATGATGTGAGAATGTATGTGAGTATGATGATGAGAACGTATGTGTATGATGTGAGAATGTATGTGTATGATGTGAGAATGTATGTGTATGATGTGAGAATGTATGTGTATGATGTGAGAACGTATGTGTATGATGTGAGAATGTATGTGTATGATGTGAGAGTGTATGTGTATGATGTGAGAGTGTATGTGTATGATGTGAGAACGTATGTGTATGATGTGAGAATGTATGTGTATGATGTGAGAATGTATGTGTATGATGTGAGAACGTATGTGTATGATGTGAGAGTGTATGTGTATGATGTGAGAACGTATGTGTATGATGTGAGAGTGTATGTGTATGATGTGAGAACGTATGATGTGAGAACGTATGTGTATGATGTGAGAATGTATGTGTATGATGTGAGAATGTATGTGTATGATGTGAGAACGTATGTGTATGATGTGAGAACGTATGTGTATGATGTGAGAATGTATGTGTATGATGTGAGAACGTATGTGTATGATGTGAGAATGTATGTGTATGATGTGAGAATGTATGTGTATGATGTGAGAACGTATGTGTATGATGTGAGAATGTATGTGTATGATGAGAGTGTATGTGTATGATGTGAGAACGTATGATGATGTGAGAATGTATGATGTGAGAATGATGTGAGAACGTATGTGTATGATGTGAGAATGTATGTGTATGATGTGAGAACGTATGTGTATGATGTGAGACGTATGTGTATGATGTGTATGATGTGAGAATGTATGTGTATGATGTGAGATGTATGTGTATGATGTGAGAACGTATGTGTATGTGTATGATGTGAGAGTGTATGTGTATGATGTGAGAACGTATGTGTATGATGTGAGAGTGTATGTGTATGATGTGAGAGTGTATGTGTATGATGTGAGAATGTATGTGATTATTTTAATGATGTGAGAAGTTGGAGGTAAAGTTGTATGATTGAGAAACGTATGTGTATGATGTGAGAACGGCTTTAAGAACACTGACACTGGGCATGAAGGATCATGGGTAATCACCTCACCTCAGGATTAGTTGTACTTCCAGCGTATGATGATAACGAAGCCCTCAGCGCTAATTGTTTTTGTATTTAGTATTTTATGATCATAATTACTGCCAAGGCAGCAGCTACTCTTATGGGGTTCAAACAGGGTTCAAACGGTTGATGTCACAACTACAGCCTGTATGATCAGAACACAATACATCACACAATACATTATTACTCTATTATTACATCATTACTGTATTATTACATCACAACAAAACACAACTACAGCCTGCATCATCACTAACACAATACATCACACAATACATTATTATCTATTATTACATGATTACTCTATTATTACATCACAACAAAACACAACTACAGCCTACATCATCATAACACAATACATGTGTATGATACATTATTACATCATTACGATATTATTACATCACAACAAAAACAACTACAGCCTATGATCATCAGATCCCACAATACATTATTACATGAGAACGTATGTTATTACATCACAACAAAACACAACTGACAGCCTACATCATCACTAGACACATTAACACACAATACATTATTAGATCATTACATCTATTATTACATCATGAACAAAACACAACTACAGCCTACATCATCACTGAGAACGTATGTCACACATGATACATTATGTATGATCATTTATGTGTATTATTAGATCACAACAAACGGATGTGTATGATGAGAGCCTCATCATCACTAACACAATACATTATTACATCATGTGATTATTATTACATCAAATAAAAACAAAAGCCTACATGGAGGTAAACAATACATCACACAATACATTATTACATCATTACTCTATTATTACATCACAACAAAACACAACTACAGCCTGCATCATCATCAGGATCACACAATACATTATTACATTCATTACTCAGGATTATTACATCACAACTGAAAACACAACTACAGCCTACATCATCACTAACACAATACATCACACAATACATTATTTACATCATTACTCTATTATTACATCACAACAAAACACAACTACAGCCTACATCATCACTAACACAATACATTATTACATCATTACTCTATTATTACATCACAACAAAACACAACTACAGCCTACATCATCACTAACACAATACATCCCACAATACATTATTACATCATTACTCTATTATTACATCACAACAAAACACAACTACAGCCTACATCATCACTAACACAATACATTATTACATCATTACTCTATTATTACATCACAACAAAACACAACTACAGCCTACATCATTATTCACTAACTACAGCCTGCATCATCACTAACACAACAATACATTATTACATCATTACTCTATTATTACATCACAACAAAACACAACTACAGCCTACATCATCACTAACACAATACATCACACAATACATTATTACATCATTACTCTATTATTACATCACAACAAAACACAACTACAGCCTACATCATCACTAACACAATACATTATTACATCATTACTCTATTATTACATCACAACAAAACACAACTACAGCCTATCATCATCACTAACACAATACATTATTACATCATTACTCTATTATTACATCACAACAAAACACAACTACAGCCTACATCATCACTAACACAATACATTATTACATCATTACTCTATTATTACATCACAACAAAACACAACTACAGCCTACATCATCAACAAAACACAATACATCCCACAATACATTATTACATCATTACTCTATTATTACATCACAACAAAACACAACTACAGCCTACATCATCACTAACACAATACATCACACAATACATTATTACTCTATTATTACATCATTACTCTATTATTACATCACAACAAAACACAACTACAGCCTACATCATCACTAACACAATACATCCCACAATACATTATTACATCATTACATCATTACTCTATTATTACAATCACAATCAAAACACAATACATTATTACATCATTACAACAAAAAACAACACAATACATTATTACATTATTACATCTATTATTAATCACAACAAAACACAACTACAGCCTACATCATCACTAACACAATACATCACACAATACATTATTACATCATTACTCTATTATTACATCACAACAAAACACAACTACAGCCTACATCATCACTAACACAATACATTATTACATCATTACTCTATTATTACATCACAACAAAACACAACTACAGCCTACATCATCACTAACACAATACATCACACAATACATTATTACATCATTACTCTATTATTACATCACAACAAAAACAACTACAGCCTACATCATCACTAACACAATACATTATTACATCATTACTCTATTATTACATCACAACAAAAACACAACTACAGCCTACATCATCACTAACACAATACATCACACAATACATTATTACATCATTACTCTATTATTACATCACAACAAAACACAACTACAGCCTACATCATCACTAACACAATACATTATTACATCATTACTCTATTATTACATCACAACAAAACACAACTACAGCCTACATCATCACTAACACAATACATTATTACATCATTACTCTATTATTACATCACAACAAAACACAACTACAGCCTACATCATCACTAACCATCACAACAATACATTATTACATCATTACTCTATTATTACATCACAACAAAACACAACTACAGCCTACATCATCACTAACACAATACATTATTACATCATTACTCTATTATTACATCACAACAAAACACAACTACAGCCTACATCATCATCACTAACACAATACATTATTACATCATTACTCTATTATTACATCACAACAAAACACAACTACAGCCTGCATCATCATAACACAATACATCACACAATACATTATTACATCATTACTCTATTATTACATCACAACAAAACACAACTACAGCCTACATCATCACTAACACAATACATCACACAATACATTATTACATTATTACATCATTACTCTATTATTACATCACAACAAAACACAACTACAGCCTACATCATCACTAACACAATACATCACACAATACATTATTACATCATTACTCTATTATTACATCACAACAAAACACAACTACATCCTACATCATCACTAACACAATACATTATTACATCATTACTATTATTACATCACACAAAACATCACACAATCATCACACACAATACATTATTACATCATTACTCTATTATTACATCACAACAAAACACAACTACAGCCTACATCATCACTAACACAATACATCCCACAATACATTATTACATCATTACTCTATTATTACATCACAACAAAACACAACTACAGCCTACATCATCATCACTAACACAATACATTATTACATCATTACTCTATTATTACATACAACTACAGCCTACATCATCACTAACACAATACATTATTACATCATTACTCTATTATTACATCACAACAAAACACAACTACAGCCTACATCATCACTAACACAATACATCCCACAATACATTATTACATCATTACTCTATTATTACATCACAACAAAACACAACTACAGCCTACATCATCACTAACACTACACACAATACATTATTACATCATTACTCTATTATTACATCACAACAAAACACAACTACAGCCTACATCATCACTAACACAATACATCACACAATACATTATTACTCTATTATTACATCATTACTCTATTATTACATCACAACAAAACACAACTACAGCCTACATCATCACTAACACAATACATCCCACAATACATTATTACATCATTACTCTATTATTACATCACAACAAAACACAACTACAGCCTACATCATCACTAACACAATACATCACACAATACATTATTACATCATTACTCTATTATTACATCACAACAAAACACAACTACAGCCTACATCATCACTAACACAATACATTATTACATCATTACTCTATTATTACATCACAACAAAACACAACTACAGCCTACATCATCACTAACACAATACATCACACAATACATTATTACATCATTACTCTATTATTACATCACAACAAAACACAACTACAGCCTACATCATCACTAACACAATACATCACACAATACATTATTACATCGTTACTCTATTATTACATCACAACAAAACACAACTACAGCCTACATCATCACTAACACAATACATTATTACATCATTACTCTATTATTACATCACAACAAAACACAACTACAGCCTACATCATCACTAACACAATACATCACACAATACATTACATCAATACTCTATTATTACATCACACAATACATTATTACATCATTACTCTATTATTACACGTTTACAATATACTATCCAATTTACAGTATCAAATCCAATCTGTATTTGTAAATAGCCCAGTATTCTATCTCAAAGTTATTTATCTTCAAAAACATGTACTGTATTTTGACAGCACAAGGCCTGAATGAACAGGGCTTTGCATTTGAGATCATCTTCCTCAAGTTCAGCCGAATAATGATTCCTATCCTATATACACATAAATGTGTGGCTTGAATCTGTCTTTATAATATGAAAGCACAGTATTTATTTGAGTACAGTGTCCACCTTCATGTTCTTTTATTCAGTCCATATGGTTTTACCTGCACAGCTCTACCCTGCACTGTGTTGATATGACATCGATGTTCTGCACAGCTCTCAGTCGATGTGAGACCAACCCACAGTTGGCATGAGACTTCCTGGTCGGCCAGACCACAAGCATCTATGGATTTATTTGTGTTCATAGGCTGTTCACTGGGCTCTGTGTTTCCATTGGACCCGAGACACTACTCTCATTTCCCAGTTTCATCAAAAGTCATTGGGAGGCTTATTGAAGTCAAGAGAGAGCCTTGTGAGGTTAAAGTGGTCTGCTTCTTCTCTCGTCAAAGAGGGAGGCTGCCAGGGGCATCGCCGTGCCAACTGTCTCTGTCTGGTATGGATGTGTGTCATTAAACCTACACAGTGTGTCTGAGAAGGCCGGGGGGTGTAGAGGGGATTGAGGGGTTTAGGGAAGGCGGCCTGGTATTATTTGTAATAGCAGGGTAATTCTGCCTGCTGGCTTTTTATGGAGTGGATGTGACCAAGTTCAGAACCCCGCTGTGCACTGTTGTTGATTCTTTATGATTATTAGGCTTGTAAAAAGGCCTGATGAGGTATTTCACCTTTACTTGTTCCATTTTGGTTTATTTTCTTTCTCAGTGTTTTTGCAGTATGGGATATTTCAGCAACTCTACTTCAACTTTGTAATATATTATTAATTCACTACGTAGAAAGACATCTGTATTTTACCCGGAGTTTGTTGCTGTTGACACATTCCAGCTGCTGTTATAGTAATATGTCCAAAATGGTTCCCTATTACGTAAATAGTGCAACACTTTGACCAGGGCCTATAGGGCTCTGGACTGAATTGTGCACTAAACAAGGAATATAGTGCCATTTGGGATGCAGACATGCTTTCAAAACCCCAGTCAAAGTACTGCTGTAGTTGAGCTTACTGCCTTGGTCTAAATGTCAACAGACCTGAGACTGGCCACTGTGCTATACTGGAGGTTAGAACAGCAACAGACCTGAGACTGGCCACTGTGCTATCCTGGAGGTTAGAACAGCAACAGACCTGAGACTGGCCACTGTGCTATCCTGGAGGTTAGAACAGCAACAGACCTGAGACTGGCCACTGTGCTATGCTGGAGGTTAGAACAGCAACAGACCTGAGACTGGCCACTGTGCTATACTGGAGGTTAGAACAGCAACAGACCTGAGACTGGCCACTGTGCTATCCTGGAGGTTAGAACAGCAACAGACCTGAGACTGGCCACTGTGCTATGCTGGAGGTTAGAACAGCAACAGACCTGAGACTGGCCACTGTGCTATACTGGAGGTTAGAACAGCAACAGACCTGAGACTGGCCACTGTGCTATCCTGGAGGTTAGAACAGCAACAGACCTGAGACTGGCCACTGTGCTATACTGGAGGTTAGAACAGCAACAGACCTGAGACTGGCCACTGTGCTATACTGGAGGTTAGAACAGCAACAGACCTGAGACTGGCCACTGTGCTATCCTGGAGGTTAGAACAGCAACAGACCTGAGACTGGCCACTGTGCTATCCTGGAGGTTAGAACAGCAACAGACCTGAGACTGGCCACTGTGCTATACTGGAGGTTAGAACAGCAACAGACCTGAGACTGGCCACTATGCTATCCTGGAGGTTAGAACAGCAACAGACCTGAGACTGGCCACTGTGCTATCCTGGAGGTTAGAACAGCAACAGACCTGAGACTGGCCACTGTGCTATACTGGAGGTTAGAACAGCAACAGACCTGAGACTGGCCACTGTGCTATCCTGGAGGTTAGAACAGCAACAGACCTGAGACTGGCCACTGTGCTATCCTGGAGGTTAGAACAGCAACAGACCTGAGACTGGCCACTGTGCTATCCTGGAGGTTAGAACAGCAACAGACCTGAGACTGGCCACTGTGCTATCCTGGAGGTTAGAACAGCAACAGACCTGAGACTGGCCACTGTGCTATACTGAGGTTAGAACAGCAACAGACCTGATACTGGCCACTGTGCTATACTGGAGGTTAGAACAGCAACAGACCTGAGACTGGCCACTGTGCTATACTGGAGGTTAGAACAGTAACAGACCTGAGACTGGCCACTGTGCTATACTGGAGGTTAGAACAGCAACAGACCTGAGACTGGCCACTGTGCTATACTGGAGTTTAGAACAGCAACAGACCTGAGACTGGCCACTGTGCTATACTGAGGTTAGAACAGCAACAGACCTGAGACTGGCCACTGTGCTATCCTGGAGGTTAGAACAGCAACAGACCTGAGACTGGCCACTGTGCTATCCTGGAGGTTAGAACAGCAACAGACCTGAGACTGGCCACTGTGCTATACTGGAGGTTAGAACAGCAACAGACCTGAGACTGGCCACTGTGCTATCCTGGAGGTTAGAACAGCAACAGACCTGAGACTGGCCACTGTGCTATCCTGGAGGTTAGAACAGCAACAGACCTGAGACTGGCCACTGTGCTATACTGGAGGTTAGAACAGCAACAGACCTGAGACTGGCCACTGTGCTATCCTGAGGTTAGAACAGCAACAGACCTGAGACTGGCCACTGTGCTATCCTGGAGGTTAGAACAGCAACAGACCTGAGACTGGCCACTGTGCTATACTGGAGGTTAGAACAGCAACAGACCTGAGACTGGCCACTGTGCTATCCTGGAGGTTAGAACAGCAACAGACCTGAGACTGGCCACTGTGCTATCCTGGAGGTTAGAACAGCAACAGACCTGAGACTGGCCACTGTGCTATCCTGGAGGTTAGAACAGCAACAGACCTGAGACTGGCCACTGTGCTATCCTGGAGGTTAGAACAGCAACAGACCTGAGAATGGCCACTGTGCTATACTGGAGGTTAGAACAGCAACAGACCTGATACTGGCCACTGTGCTATACTGAGGTTAGAACAGCAACAGACCTGAGACTGGCCACTGTGCTATACTGGAGGTTAGAACAGTAACAGACCTGAGACTGGCCACTGTGCTATACTGGAGGTTAGAACAGCAACAGACCTGAGACTGGCCACTGTGCTATACTGAGTTTAGAACAGCAACAGACCTGAGACTGGCCACTGTGCTATACTGGAGGTTAGAACAGCAACAGACCTGAGACTGGCCACTGTGCTATCCTGGAGGTTAGAACAGCAACAGACCTGAGACTGGCCACTGTGCTATACTGGAGGTTAGAACAGTAACAGACCTGAGACTGGCCACTGTGCTATACTGGAGGTTAGAACAGCAACAGACCTGAGACTGGCCACTGTGCTAAACTGGAGGTTAGAACAGCAACAGACCTGAGACTGGCCACTGTGCTATACTGGAGGTTAGAACAGCAACAGACCTGAGACTGGCCACTGTGCTATACTGGAGGTTAGAACAGCAACAGACCTGAGACTGGCCACTGTGCTATCCTAGAGGTTAGAACAGCAACAGACCTGAGACTGGCCACTGTGCTATCCTGGAGGTTAGAACAGCAACAGACCTGAGACTGGCCACTGTGCTATCCTGGAGGTTAGAACAGCAACAGACCTGAGACTGGCCACTGTGCTATACTGGAGGTTAGAACAGCAACAGACCTGAGACTGGCCACTGTGCTATACTGGAGGTTAGAACAGCAACAGACCTGAGACTGGCCACTGTGCTAAACTGGAGGTTAGAACAGCAACAGACCTGAGACTGGCCACTGTGCTAAACTGGAGGTTAGAACAGCAACAGACCTGAGACTGGCCGCTGTGCTATCCTGGAGGTTAGAACAGCAACAGACCTGAGACTGGCCACTGTGCTATACTGGAGGTTAGAACAGCAACAGACCTGAGACTGGCCACTGTGCTATACTGGAGGTTAGAACAGCAACACTTCTCCAGGTTCAACACAATCTCTATCCCATTCTGAAGGAGAAAGTCCCTCTGTCTACCATAGAGGTTCTACCAATAGAGGTTACCAGTGGTGTGAAGTACTTAAGTAAAAATAGTTTTAAATCGTTTTTTGGGGTATCTGTACTTTACTCTAATATTGATCTTTTTGACAACTTTTACTTTTACTTCACTACATTCCTAAAGAAAATGATGTACTTTTTACTCCATACATTTTCCTGACAACCATAAGTACTCGTTACGTTTTGAATCCCTAGCAGGACAGGAAAATAGTCTAATTCATCCCCAGTCATCCCTACTCCCTCTGATCTGGAGGACTCACTAAACACATACTTTGTGTGTAAACTAAAAAAAACAAGAAAACTATACTGTCTGGTTTGCTTTATATGAGGAATTGTAGAGTAGTTAGCTCTACAATTCGTTCTGTAGCTCAGTTTAGAGCATGGCGCTTGTAACGCCAGGGTAGTGGGTTCAAGACCACCCATACGTAGAATGTATGCACACATGACTGTAAGTCGCTTTGGATAAAAGCGTCTGCTAAATGGCATATATTATTATTATTATTATTATTACTTTTGATACTTAAGTATATTTTAACAATTACTTTTACTGTTGATACTTAAGTATATTTAAAAATACAAACTTTTAGACTTTTACTCAAGTAGTATTTTACTAGGTGTCTTTCATTTCATTTTCTATTAAGGTATTTTTACTTTTACTCAAGTTTGACAATTGGATACTTTTCCCACCACTGGAGGTTACAGGTTACAAGCAACATTCCAGAGGCACCTGTGTCATGCCTAGTGTCTTTCCAACCTGATGAAAGTATGACCCTCTGACAGGCAGAGTGTTTAAAAAGCCTGGAGATATCCATGTCACAGGAGCTTAGGGGCTATAATCACTTCCACACCCTGAGTTGTGGAGGGCTGGAGGCCGGCTGGATGGAACCATGGAGCTACCCAGTGGGATTATGACTCCCAATCCTCGGCACCATCTCTAACCCTGCTCTCTCTGCTGTAATCTCAGTTAGTGATTGTAATTGACCGTGGAACCTGGCCATAATGTGGTGTGAGAGATGCTGAGGTCCCGGGAATATTTGTGCAGATTACATGGATGGAGAAGTGGGATCCTGACTGAGGTACAGATTACATGGATAGAGTAGTGGGAGCCTCACTGAGGTAATGGTTACATGGATAGAGCAGGGGGAGCCTGACTGAGGTACAGATTACATGGATAGAGTAGTGGGAGCCTCACTGAGGTAATGGTTACATGGATAGAGCAGTGGGAGCCTGACTGAGGTACAGATGACATGGATAGAGTAGTGGGAGCCTGACTGAGGTAATGGTTACATGGATAGAAGGGGCCTGACCAGATGACATGGATAGAGTATCATTGAGGTAATGGTTACATGGATAGAGCAGGGGAGCCTGACTGAGGTACAGATGACATGGATAGAGTAGTGGGAGCCTCACTGAGGTAATGGTTACATGGATGGAGAAGGGGATCCTGACTGAGGTACAGATGACATGGATAGAGTAGTGGGAGCCTCACTGAGGTAATGGTTACATGGATGGAGAAGTGGGAGCCTGACTGAGGTACAGATGACATGGATAGATAGTGGGAGCCTCACTGAGGTAATGGTTACATGGATAGAGCAGGGGAGCCTGACTGAGGTACAGATGACATGGATAGAGTAGTGGGAGCCTCACTGAGGTAATGGTTACATGGATAGAGCAGGGGGAGCCTGACTGAGGTACAGATGACATGGATAGAGTAGTGGGAGCCTGACTGAGGTAATGGTTACATGGATAGAGCAGGGGAGCCTGACTGAGGTAATGGTTACATGGATAGAGCAGTGGGAGCCTGATTGAGGTAATGGTTACATGGATAGAGCAGTGGGAGCCTGACTGAGGTACAGATTACATGGATAGAGCAGTGGGAGCCTGACTGAGGTAATGGTTACATGGATAGAGCAGTGGGAGCCTGACTGAGGTAATGGTTACATGGATAGAGCAGGGGGAGCCTGATTGAGGTAATGGTTACATGGATAGAGCAGTGGGAGCCTGACTGAGGTACAGATTACATGGATAGAGCAGTGGGAGCCTGACTGAGGTAATGGTTACATGGATAGAGCAGTGGGAGCCTGACTGAGGTACAGATTACATTACCTTCCTGGGGAGTGTCTGTCTGATGTTTTGAGAATAGGGCCATATGGAATTCTGGGTGGAATTCTGGGAACATTTAGGCGTTGGCCCTGGTGTTGTTTTTACGTGGGTGTGTGACAGTGATTGACACCTGATTAGTAAATGTGTAAATCCTCAAGAACTTATTTTACTGGTTTGACACAGAAAGATCACACAAGGTGCTGTTATTGGCCACGTAATAGATTCAACATGTGAAATGCATTAGAAAATATGTGTTTTTCTCTTATGTTATGTAGTCTAGCTAGCTGCTATAAGCACACATGAAGTTCACACTTTTTAACATTCTGATCCTGGCTTCAAGGCAAATGTTTAGAAGCCAGAAACGTTTTTTTCTACGTTGTTGGTGTGTTTGTTAACTTTTTGACAGCCAGTTTGAAGTCAGCTGTGTTAAACCTCCAGGAGTCCCAGCCCCGTTGAAGGCCTCAGATACACTGTTTCAGATCCAGTCATCCCTCAGAGGACGGATCATTTTCATTCCTTTCATTTTTTTCTGACCTACTTGGCCGTACTTCCATAGACACCCAGCTCTCCAGATCAAAAACGTTCAGAAAGAACCAGAGGAATTCTGAAACTAGGGGAAAAAAGTCAAGTAGATCTTTAACTTACTATAAGGAAAATAACCTCATTAAAATCCCTGAGGTGTTTGCAGAGCAGAATAGTGATCTTAGCAGTGGTTTGGTGTGTGTGTGTGTATGCGCCTGGGCGTGTGTGCGTGTTCGTGTGTAACGCAATGACGAGGCCTAGCCAATGGTTAGCAGAGAGCTGACTTGGCAAACATGTTCGCAGTCCAGGATAGAATATGACCTCTGGGGTTGTAGTAGAGAGACAGACCAGACTAGAATATGACCTCTGGGGTTGTAGTAGAGAGACAGACCAGACTAGGATATGACCTCTGGGGTTGTAGTAGAGAGACAGACCAGACTAGAATATGACCTCTGGGGTTGTAGTAGAGAGACAGTCCAGACTAGAATATGACCTCTGGGGTTGTAGTAGAGAGACAGACCAGACTAGAATATGACCTCTGGGGTTGTAGTAGAGAGACAGTCCAGACTAGAATATGACCTCTGGGGTTGTAGTAGAGAGACAGAACAGACAGACCAGACTAGAATATGACCTCTGGGGTTGTTGATGAGAGACAGACCAGACTAGAATATGACCTCCTGGGGTTGTAGTAGAGAGACAGACCAGACTAGAATATGACCTCTGGGGTTGTAGTAGAGAGACAGTCCAGACTAGAATATGACCTCTGGGGTTGTAGTAGAGAGACAGAACAGACAGACCAGACTAGAATATGACCTCGGGGTTGTAGTAGAGAGACAGACCAGACTAGAATATGACCTCTGGGGTTGTAGTAGAGAGACAAACCAGACTAGAATATGACCTCTGGGGTTGTAGTAGAAAGACAGGCCAGACTAGAATATGACCTCTGGGGTTGTAGTAGAGAGACAGACCAGACTAGAATATGACCTCTGGGGTTGTGGTAGAGAGACAGACCAGACTAGAATATGACCTCTGGGGTTGTGGTAGAGAGACAGACCAGACTAGAATATGATGACCTATGACCTCTGGGGTTGTGGTGAGACAGACCAGACTAGAATATGACCTCTGGGTTTGTGGTAGACAGACACCAGACTAGAATATGACCTCTGGGGTTGTAGTAGAGAGACAGACCAGACTAGAATATGACCTATGACCTCTGGGGTTGTGGTAGAGAGACAGACCAGACTAGAATATGACCTCTGGGGTTGTGGTAGAGAGACAGACCAGACTAGAATATGACCTCTGGGGTTTGTAGAGAGACAGACCAGACTAGAATATGACCTCTGGGGTTGTAGCAGAGAGACAGACCAGACTAGAATATGACCTCTGGGGTTGTAGTAGAGAGACAGACCAGACAGAATATGACCTCTGGGGTTGTAGCAGAGAGACAGACCAGACTAGAATATGACCTCTGGGGTTGTGGTAGAGAGACAGACCAGACTAGAATATGACCTCTGGGGTTGTAGCAGAGAGACAGACCAGACTAGAATATGACCCTCCAGCAGCAGTTACCTCCAGATCTGCTGAGCCAGTGGGCCTCCAAGGGGCCTTCTAGTCTGTCTCTAATTGGCCTACACTAGAGTGTGAGGTATGAGGGGGAAGTGCAGTTCTTGGTTTGACTGTTCTCCAACTCTAAGTCTGCGTGCCTCGGTGAGGTAAACTGCTAAATGCTCCCATCTCTCTATCACCCTCCTTATCCTCTCTGTGGGCACCTACCGCAAGCACGTGCACACACACACACACACACACACACACACACACACACACACACACACACACACACACACACACACACACACACACACACACACACACACACACACACACACACACACACACACACACACACACACACACACACTATGTGATGTCTTTATAAACAGGCTCTATAATGCTCCGGCAAATAAAGCCTGAGAGAGAGAATGGAGCCTTATGTCTCAGCCTGGCAGACCAGAACTCCCATTGGTCCAGGAGGGAGCTGCTAGAGAGAGCAAGGTCGTAGAGAGGAGTAGCTGCCTGGTCGTAGAGAGGAGTAGCTGCCTGGTCGTAGAGAGGAGTAGCTGCCTGGTCGTAGAGAGGAGTAGCTGCCTGGTCGTAGAGAGGAGTAGCTGCCTGGCCGTAGAGAGGAGTAGCTGCCTGGCCGTAGAGAGGAGTAGCTGCCTGGTCGTAGAGAGGAGTAGCTGCCTGGTCGTAGAGAGGAGTAGCTGCCTGGCCGTAGAGAGGAGTAGCTACCTGGTCGTAGAGAGGAGTAGCTGCCTGGTCGTAGAGAGGACTAGCTGCCTGGTCGAGAGAGGAGTCGCTACCTGGTCGTAGAGAGGAGTAGCTGCCGGGTCGTAGAGAGGAGTAGCTGCTGGTCGTAGTGGCAGAAAGAAGAGAGGAGTAGCTGCTGGTCAGGAGAGAGGAGAAAGGAGAGAGGAGTGGAAAGGAGAGAGGAGTCACCTGCTGGTCGTTGTGGTAGAAAGAAGAGAGGAGTAGCTGCTGGTCATAGTGGTAGAAAGAGAGAGGAGTAGCTGCCTGGTCGTAGAAAGAGAGGAGTAGCTGCCTGGCCGTAGAGAGGAGTAGCTGCCTGGTCGTAGAGAGGAGTAGCTGCCTGGTCGTAGAGAGGAGTAGCTGCCTGGTCGTAGAGAGGAGTAGCTGCCTGGTCGAGAGGAGTAGCTACCTGGTCGTAGAGAGGAGTAGCTGCCTGGTCATAGAGAGGACTAGCTGCCTGGTGTAGAGAGGAGTCGTTTACCTGGTCGTAGAGAGGAGTAGTTTTTTTTTCGGGTTTAGAGAGGAGTAGCTGCCTGGTCGTAGTGGCAGAAAGAAGAGAGGAGTAGCTGCTGGTCAGAGAGAGGAGAAAGGAGAGAGGAGATCTGTTTTTTCTGGAAAGGAGAGAGGAGTCACCTGCTGGTCGTTGTGGTAGAAAGAAGAGAGGAGTAGCTGCTGGTCATAGTGGTAGAAAGGAGAGAGGTTGTTAGATCTGCCTGGTTAATGGTGTTGTTAGGATCAGTTTTTTGCTGTTTAATGGTGTTGTTAGGATCTGTTTTTTTTTCTGTTTAAGTAGCTGATCTGTTTTTTTCTGTTTAATGGAGTTGTTAGATAGTTTTTGCTGTTTAATGGTGTTGTTAGGATAGCTGCCTGGCCGTTTTCTGTTTAATGGTGTTGCTACCTGGTCGTAGAGGATCTGTTTTTTTGCCTGGTGTTGTTAGAGAGTTTTTTTCTGTTTAATGGTGCCTGGTCTGTTTTTTTCTGTTTAATGGTGTTGTTAGGATCTGTTTTTTCTGTTTAATGGTGTTGTTAGGATCTTTTTTTCTGTTTAATGGTGTTGTTAGGATTGCTGCCTGGTTTTGGCTGTTTAATGGTGTTGTTAGGATCTGTTTTCTGTTTAATGGAGTTGTTAGGAGTTTAATGGTGTTGTTAGGATCAGTTCTTTCTGTTTAAGGAGTTAGGATCTGCTGGTTTTTGCTGTTTAATGGTGTTGTTAGGATCAGTTTTTGCTGTTTAATGGTGTTGTTAGGATCAGTTTTTTTCTGTTTAATGGTGTTGTTAGGATCTGTTTTTTTCTGTTTAATGGTGTTGTTAGGATCAGTTTTTTTCTGTTTAATGGTGTTGTTAGGATCTGTTTTTTTCTGTTTAATGGTGTTGTTAGGATCTGTTTTTTTCTGTTTAATGGTGTTGTTAGGATCAGTTTTTTGCTGTTTAATGGTGTTAGGATCTGTTTTTTCTGTTTAATGGTGTTGTTAGGATCTGTTTT
This sequence comes from Oncorhynchus keta, assembly GCF_023373465.1. NCBI lineage: Eukaryota > Metazoa > Chordata > Actinopteri > Salmoniformes > Salmonidae > Oncorhynchus > Oncorhynchus keta. The sequence continues at coordinate 51,343 of NW_026290798.1, forward strand.
TGCTGTTTAATGGTGTTGTTAGGATCTGTTTTTTCTGTTTAATGGTGTTGTTAGGATCTGTTTTTTTCTGTTTAATGGTGTTGTTAGGATCTGTTTTTTGCTGTTTAATGGTGTTGTTAGGATCTGTTTTTTCTGTTTAATGGTGTTGTTAGGATCTGTTTTTTTCTGTTTAATGGTGTTGTTAGGATCTGTTTTTTGCTGTTTAATGGTGTTGTTAGGATCTGTTTTTTGCTGTTTAATGGTGTTGTTAGGATCAGTTTTTTTCTGTTTAATGGTGTTGTTAGGATCTGTTTTTTCTGTTTAATGGTGTTGTTAGGATCAGTTTTTTCTGTTTAATGGTGTTGTTAGGATCTGTTTTTTTCTGTTTAATGGTGTTGTTAGGATCTGTTTTTTTCTGTTTAATGGTGTTGTTAGGATCTGTTTTTTTCTGTTTAATGGTGTTGTTAGGATCTGTTTTTTTGCTGTTTAATGGTGTTGTTAGGATCAGTTATTTTCTGTTTAATGGTGTTGTTAGGATCTGTCTTTTTTTCTGTTTAATGGTGTTGTTAGGATCAGTTTTTGCTGTTTAATGGTGTTGTTAGGATCAGTTTTTTTTTTTCTGTTTAATGGTGTTGTTAGGATCAGTTTTTTTCTGTTTAATGGTGTTGTTAGGATCTGTTTTTTTCTGTTTAATGGTGTTGTTAGGATCAGTTTTTTGCTGTTTAATGGTGTTGTTAGGATCAGTTTTTTTCTGTTTAATGGTGTTGTTAGGATCTGTTTTTTGCTGTTTAATGGTGTTGTAGGATCAGTTTTTTCTGTTTAATGGTGTTGTTAGGATCTGTTTTTTCTGTTTAATGGTGTTGTTAGGATCTGTTTTTTCTGTTTAATGGTGTTGTTAGGATCTGTTTTTTGCTGTTTAATGGTGTTGTAGGATCTGTTTTTTGCTGTTTAATGGTGTTGTTAGGATCTGTTTTTTGCTGTTTAATGGTGTTGTTAGGATCAGTTATTTTCTGTTTAATGGTGTTGTTAGGATCTGTTTTTTTCTGTTTAATGGTGTTGTTAGGATCTGTTTTTTGCTGTTTAATGGTGTTGTTAGGATCAGTTCTTTGCTGTTTAATGGTGTTGTTAGGATCTGTTTTTTGCTGTTTAATGGTGTTGTTAGGATCTGTTTTTTGCTGTTTAATGGTGTTGTTAGGATCTGTTTTTTGCTGTTTAATGGTGTTGTTAGGATCAGTTCTTTTCTGTTTAATGGTGTTGTTAGGATCTGTTTTTTTGCTGTTTAATGGTGTTGTTAGGATCTGTTCTTTGCTGTTTAATGGTGTTGTTAGGATCTGTTTTTTTCTGTTTAATGGTGTTGTTAGGATCTGTTTTTTGCTGTTTAATGGTGTTGTTAGGATCTGTTTTTTGCTGTTTAATGGTGTTGTTAGGATCTGTTTTTTGCTGTTTAATGGTGTTGTTAGGATCAGTTCTTTTCTGTTTAATGGTGTTGTTAGGATCTGTTTTTTGCTGTTTAATGGTGTTGTTAGGATCTGTTTTTTGCTGTTTAATGGTGTTGTTAGGATCTGTTTTTTTCTGTTTAATGGTGTTGTTATGATCTGTTTTTTGCTGTTTAATGGTGTTGTAGGATCTGTTTTTTGCTGTTTAATGGTGTTGTTAGGATCTGTTTTTTGCTGTTTAATGGTGTTGTTAGGATCAGTTATTTTCTGTTTAATGGTGTTGTTAGGATCTGTTTTTTGCTGTTTAATGGTGTTGTTAGGATCAGTTCTTTGCTGTTTAATGGTGTTGTTAGGATCTGTTTTTTGCTGTTTAATGGTGTTGTTAGGATCTGTTTTTTGCTGTTTAATGGTGTTGTTAGGATCAGTTTTTTTTTTCTGTTTAATGGTGTTGTAGGATCAGTTTTTTTCTGTTTAATGGTGTTGTTAGGATCTGTTTTTTTGCTGTTTAATGGTGTTGTTAGGATCTGTTCTTTTCTGTTTAATGGTGTTGTTAGGATCAGTTTTTTCTGTTTAATGGTGTTGTTAGGATCTGTTCTTTGCTGTTTAATGGTGTTGTTGGAACAGTTTTTTTTCTGTTTAATGGTGTTGTTAGGATCTGTTTTTTTCTGTTTAATGGTGTTGTTAGGATCTGTTTTTTTCTGTTTAATGGTGTTGTAGGATCAGTTTTTTTCTGTTTAATGGTGTTGTTGGATCTGTTTATTTTTTTCTGTTTAATGGTGTTGTTAGGATCTGTTTTTTGCTGTTTAATGGTGTTGTAGGGTCAGTTTCTGTTTAATGGTGTTGTTAGGATCTGTTCTTTTCTGTTTAATGGTGTTGTTAGGATCTGTTCTTTTCTGTTTAATGGTGTTGTTAGGATCTGTTTTTTTCTGTTTAATGGTGTTGTTAGGATCTGTTTTTTTCTGTTTAATGGTGTTGTTAGGATCTGTTTTTTTGCTGTTTAATGGTGTTGTAGGATCTGTTTTTTGCTGTTTAATGGTGTTGTTAGGATCAGTTCTTTGCTGTTTAATGGTGTTGTTAGGATCTGTTTTTTGCTGTTTAATGGTGTTGTTAGGATCTGTTTTTTGCTGTTTAATGGTGTTGTTAGGATCTGTTTTTTGCTGTTTAATGGTGTTGTTAGGATCAGTTCTTTTCTGTTTAATGGTGTTGTTAGGATCTGTTTTTGCTGTTTAATGGTGTTGTTAGGATCTGTTTTTGCTGTTTAATGGTGTTGTTAGGATCTGAGCTTTTTTTCTGTTTAATGGTCAGTTGTTATGGGATCTGTTTTTTGCTGTTTAATGGTGTTGTAGGATCTGTTTTTGCTGTTTAATGGTGTTGTTAGGATCTGTTTTTTGCTGTTTAGCCTCTGTCTGTTGGTGGGTATTATATGGTGTTGTTAGGATCAGTTATTTTCTGTTTAATGGTGTTGTTAGGATCTGTTTTTTCTGTTTAATGGTGTTGTTAGGATCTGTTTTTTGCTGTTTAATGGTGTTGTTAGGATCACAGTTTTTGCTGTTTAATGGTGTTGTTAGGATCTGTTTTTTGCTGTTTAATGGTGTTGTTAGGATCTGTTTTTTGCTGTTTAATGGTGTTGTTAGGATCTGTTTTTGCTGTTTAATGGTGTTGTTAGGATCTGTTTTTTCTGTTTAATGGTGTTGTTAGGATCTGTTTTTTGCTGTTTAATGGTGTTGTTAGGATCTGTTTTTTGCTGTTTAATGGTGTTGTTAGGATCTGTTTTTTTCTGTTTAATGGTGTTGTTATGATCTGTTTTTTCTGTTTAATGGTGTTGTAGGATCAGTTTTTTCTGTTTAATGGTGTTGTTAGGATCTGTTTTTTGCTGTTTAATGGTGTTGTTAGGATCAGTTTTTTCTGTTTAATGGTGTTGTTAGGATCTGTTTTTTTCTGTTTAATGGTGTTGTTAGGATCTGTTTTTTGCTGTTTAATGGTGTTGTTATCTGTTTTTTTCTGTTTAATGGTGTTGATTAGGATCTGTTTTTTGCTGTTTAATGGTGTTGTTAGGATCTGTTTTTTGCTGTTTAATGGTGTTGTTAGGATCTCTTTTTTTTTGCTGTTTAATGGTGTTGTTAGGATCTGTTTTTTCTGTTTAATGGTGTTGTTAGGATCTGTTTTTGCTGTTTAATGGTGTTGTTAGGATCTGTTTTTGCTGTTTAATGGTGTTGTTAGGATCTGTTTTTGCTGTTTAATGGTGTTGTTAGGATCTGTTTTTTTGCTGTTTAATGGTGTTGTTAGGATCAGTTCTTTTCTGTTTAATGGTGTTGTTAGGATCTGTTTTTTTCTGTTTAATGGTGTTGTTAGGATCTGTTTTTTGCTGTTTAATGGTGTTGTAGGATCTGTCTGTAATGGTTTTTTGCTGTTTAATGGTGTTGTTAGGATCTGTTTTTTGCTGTTTAATGGTGTTGTTAGGATCTGTTTTTTGCTGTTTAATGGTGTTGTTAGGATCTGTTTTTTGCTGTTTAATGGTGTTGTTAGGATCTGTTTTTGCTGTTTAATGGTGTTGTTAGGATCTGTTTTTTGCTGTTTAATGGTGTTGTTAGGATCTGTTTTTTTTCTGTTTAATGGTGTTGTAGGATCAGTTTTTTTCTGTTTAATGGTGTTGTTAGGATCAGTTCTTTTCTGTTTAATGGTGTTGTTAGGATCTGTTTTTTTGCTGTTTAATGGTGTTGTTAGGATCAGTTCTTTGCTGTTTAATGGTGTTGTTAGGATCTGTTTTTTTATGTTTAATGGTGTTGTAGGATCAGTTTTTTTATGTTTAATGGTGTTGTTAGGATCTGTTTTTTTCTGTTTAATGGTGTTGTTAGGATCTGTTTTTTTCTGTTTAATGGTGTTGTTAGGATCTGTTTTTTTCTGTTTAATGGTGTTGTTAGGATCTGTTTTTTTCTGTTTAATGGTGTTGTTAGGATCTGTAAACAGTGCTCACACAGCTGTTTTTTATGTTTAATGGTGTTGTTAGGATCTGTTTTTTCTGTTTAATGGTGTTGTTAGGATCTGTTTTTTTCTGTTTAATGGTGTTGTTAGGATCTGTTTTTTTCTGTTTAATGGTGTTGTTAGGATCTGTTTTTTTCTGTTTAATGGTGTTGTTAGGATCAGATTTTTTTCTGTTTAATGGTTTTGTTAGGATCTGTTTTTTCTGTTTAATGGTTTTGTTAGGATCAGTTCTTTGCTGTTTAATGGTGTTGTTGGATCAGTTTTCTTCTGTTTAATGATGTTCTTGGACAAAATACAGGTTCTTGAGAAAGTTCTCTAGAGAAGTGTAGGATGGTGAGATGGTTGCTCATCAAACGTTTATTATTTTATAGTCAAAGCGTATCTTGAATATGAATCATGATCGTCCCTAGGTTTCTTCATAGGTTTCTTCATAGGTTTCTTCATAGGTTTCTTCATTCTAATGAGTTTTTCATGGCGATTATACTGTGCTGTTTCTTCTTCTGATAAACATTTGCTTCTTATCTGTAAAGAACTTTGTGACATCTGCTTTATAAACATACATTTGGTTTGATCTGAACAAATCATAATGACCATATGAATTTGCTGGTTCAGTCCATCTCAGTGTTGACATTCTAACTCTCAGAACTAAGAATGATTTCTCCTGTAGTAGGTCACATGCATCATCATATCAACCATGTTGCACTTACATGTTATTATCCCGTTTCATATTATGACTGGTAACCGCTAACGAGTGCCTAAATGTCTCTCACATATTGCGTGCACCTCTGTTTAATCTGATAATGAGCACGTTGGCCTGTGTCGGCTGCGGCAGCGGGGGATGATGCAGGTCTCGGTTAGTCATAATGAGGATAGAGTTGCAGTGTGCAGGACGAGAGAGAAAGCTGAAGTTCATTACAAAAGGTCTCTGGTTTCTACTGCCTGGCCCTGAATTCAGCCTCCAACATCATAGGATTCAATTCCTCTCTGCTCCCGTCTCATTCCACAGGCAGCACGGCCCAATCCAACGGTGACAGATGTTGCTTCTGGGTTGCTTCTATCTGTTGGTGGGGATTATATCTGATAAACAGTGAGCTCACACAGCCTCTGTCTGTTGGTGGGGATTACATCTGATAAACATTGAACTCACGCAGCCTCTGTCTGTTGGTGGGGATTATATCTGATAAACATTGAACTCACGCAGCCTCTGTCTGTTGGTGGGGATTATATCTGATAAACATTGAACTCACGCAGCCTCTGTCTGTTGGTGGGTATTATATCTGATAAACAGTGAGCTCACACAGCCTCTGTCTGTTGGTGGGGATTATATCTAATAAACAGTGAGCTCACACAGCCTCTGTCTGTTGGTGGGGATTATATCTGATAAACAGTGAGCTCACACAGCCTCTGTCTGTTGGTGGGGATTATATCTGATAAACAGTGAGCTCACACAGCCTCTGTCTGTTGGTGGGGATTATATCTGATAAACAGTGAGCTCACGCAGCCTCTGTCTGTTGGTGGGGGTTATATCTGATAAACAGTGAGCTCACACAGCCTCTGTCTGTTGGTGGGGTATTATATCTGATAAACAGTGAGCTCACACAGCCTCTGTCTGTTGGTGGGGATTATATCTGATAAACAGTGAGCTCACGCAGCCTCTGTCTGTTGGTGGGGGTTATATCTGATAAACAGTGAGCTCACGCAGCCTCTGTCTGTTGGTGGGGATTATATCTGATAAACAGTGAGCTCACACAGCCTCTGTCTGTTGGTGGGGATTATATCTGATAAACATTGAACTCACGCAGCCTCTGTCTGTTGGTGGGGGTTATATCTGATAAACAGTGAGCTCACGCAGCCTCTGTCTGTTGGTGGGGGTTATATCTGATAAACAGTGAGCTCACACAGCCTCTGTCTGTTGGTGGGGATTATATCTGATAAACATTGAACTCACGCAGCCTCTGTCTGTTGGTGGGGATTATATCTGATAAACAGTGAGCTCACACAGCCTCTGTCTGTTAGTGGGTATTATATCTGATAAACAGTGAGCTCACACAGCCTCTGTCTGTTGGTGGGGATTATATCTGATAAACATTGAACTCACACAGCCTCTGTCTGTTGGTGGGGGTTATATCTGATAAACAGTGAGCTCACACAGCCTCTGTCTGTTGGTGGGGATTATATCTAATAAACAGTGAGCTCACACAGCCTCTGTCTGTTGGTGGGGATTATATCTAATAAACAGTGAGCTCACACAGCCTCTGTCTGTTGGTGGGGATTATATCTGATAAACAGTGAGCTCACACAGCCTCTGTCTGTTGGTGGGGATTATATCTGATAAACAGTGAGCTCACACAGCCTCTGTCTGTTGGTGGGGATTATATCTGATAAACAGTGAGCTCACACAGCCTCTGTCTGTTGGTGGGGATTATATCTGATAAACAGTGAACTCACACAGCCTCTGTCTGTTGGTGGGGATTATATCTGATAAACATTGAACTCACGCAGCCTCTGTCTGTTGGTGGGGGTTATATCTGATAAACAGTGAGCTCACGCAGCCTCTGTCTGTTGGTGGGGATTATATCTGATAAACAGTGAGCTCACACAGCCTCTGTCTGTTGGTGGGGATTATATCTGATAAACAGTGAGCTCACACAGCCTCTGTCTGTTGGTGGGGATTATATCTGATAAACAGTGAGCTCACGCAGCCTCTGTCTGTTGGTGGGGTTATATCTGATAAACAGTGAGCTCACACAGCCTCTGTCTGTTAGTGGGTATTATATCTGATAAACAGTGAGCTCACACAGCCTCTGTCTGTTGGTGGGGATTATATCTGATAAACAGTGAGCTCACACAGCCTCTGTCTGTTAGTGGGTATTATATCTGATAAACAGTGAGCTCACACAGCCTCTGTCTGTTGGTGGGGATTATATCTGATAAACAGTGAGCTCACACAGCCTCTGTCTGTTGGTGGGGATTATATCTGATAAACAGTGAGCTCACACAGCCTCTGTCTGTTGGTGGGGGTTATATCTGATAAACAGTGAGCTCACACAGCCTCTGTCTGTTGGTGGGGATTATATCTAATAAACAGTGAGCTCACACCGCCTCTGTCTGTTGGTGGGGATTATATCTGATAAACAGTGAGCTCACACAGCCTCTGTCTGTTGGTGGGGATTATATCTGATAAACAGTGAGCTCACACAGCCTCTGTCTGTTGGTGGGGATTATATCTGATAAACAGTGAGCTCACACAGCCTCTGTCTGTTGGTGGGGGTTATATCTGATAAACAGTGAGCTCACGCAGCCTCTGTCTGTTGGTGGGGGTTATATCTGATAAACAGTGAGCTCACACAGCCTCTGCCTGTTGGTGGGGATTATATCTGATAAACATTGAACTCACGCAGCCTCTGTCTGTTGGTGGGGATTATATCTGATAAGCATTGAACTCACGCAGCCTCTGTCTGTTGGTGGGGGTTATATCTGATAAACATTGAACTCACGCAGCCTCTGTCTGTTGGTGGGGATTATATCTGATAAACATTGAACTCACGCAGCCTCTGTCTGTTGGTGGGGATTATATCTGATAAACATTGAACTCATGCAGCCTCTGTCTGTTGGTGGGGGTTATATCTGATAAACAGTGAGCTCACACAGCCTCTGTCTGTTGGTGGGGATCATATCTGATAAACATTGAACTCACGCAGCCTCTGTCTGTTAGTGGGGGTTATATCTGATAAACAGTGAGCTCACACAGCCTCTGTCTGTTGGTGGGTATTATATCTGATAAACAGTGAGCTCACACAGCCTCTGTCTGTTGGTGGGGATTATATCTGATAAACAGTGAGCTCACGCAGCCTCTGTCTGTTGGTGGGGATTATATCTGATAAACAGTGAGCTCACACAGCCTCTGTCTGTTGGTGGGGATTATATCTGATAAACAGTGAGCTCACACAGCCTCTGTCTGTTGGTGGGGATTATATCTGATAAACAGTGAGCTCACACAGCCTCTGTCTGTTGGGGTGGGGATTATATCTGATAAACATTGAACTCACGCAGCCTCTGTCTGTTGGTGGGGATTATATCTGATAAACAGTAGTGAGCTCAAATACACAGCCTCTGTCTGTTTAAAAATCATAATCGATCGACCTCTACTACATATGCCTCTCCCTAATGTCAATACGCCTTGTCTATTGCTGTTTTGGTTAATGATAATTGTCTTATTTCACTGTCGAGCCCCCAGCCCAATATGCCTTAGATAGCCCTTTTGTTCAACCCCCCACATATGCGGTGACCTCACCTGGCTCAACTGTTGCCTCTAGAGACAAAACCTCTCTCATCGTCACTCAATGCCTAGGTTTAACCTCCACTGTACTCACATCCTACCATACACTTGTCTGTACATCTATTCTTCAACGCCCAGAAATCTGCTCCTTTTACTCTCTGTTCTTAACGCACTAGACGACCAGTTCTTATAGCCTTTAGCCGTACCCTTATCCTACTCCTCCTCTGTTCCTCTAGTGATGTAGAAGTTAACCCAGGCCCTGCAGCCCACAGCACCATTCCCATTCCCCAGGCGCTCTCATTTGTTGACTTCCGTAACCGTAAAAGCCTTGGTTTCATGCATGTTAACATTAAAAGCCTCCCCATAAGTTTGCTTTATTCACTACTTTAGCACACTCTGCCAACCCAGATGTACTAGCCATGTCTGATTTCTGTCTTAGGAAGGACACCAAAAATCCAGAAATTTCCTTCCCCAACCTCAACATTTTCCGACAAGATAGAATTGCCAAAGGGGGCGGAGTTGCAATCTACTGCAGAGTTCTGTCATACTATCCAGGTCTGTGCCCAAACAATTCAAGCTTCTACTTTTAAAAATCCAGAAACAAGTCTCTCACCGTTGCTGCTTGTTATAGACCCCCTTCAGCCCCCAGCTGTGCCCTGGACACCATATGTGAATTGATTGCCCCCCATCTGTCTTCAGAGTTCATACTGTTAGGTGACTTAAACTGGGATATAATTAACACCCCGGCCGCTCTAAAATCTAAGCTATATGCCCTCAATCTAACACAAATGATCAATGAACCTACCAGGTACAACCCTAAATCCGTAACCATGGGCACCCTCTTAGATATCATCCTAACCAACTTGCCCTCTAAATACACCTCTGCTGTCTTCAATCAGGATCTCTGTGATTACTGCCTCATTTCCTGCCTCTGTAATGGGTCTGTGGTCAAATGGCCACCCCTCATCACTGTCAAATGCTCCCTAAAACACTTCAGCAAGCAGGTCTTTCTAATCGACCTGGCTCAGGCATCCTGGAAGGATATTGACCTCATCCCGTCAGTAGAGGATGCCTGGTTGCTCTTTGAAAGAACTTTACTCACCATCTCAAAAATGTAGAACTAAGAACAGGTATAGCCCTTGGTTCTCCCCAAACTCGACTGTCCTTGACCAGCACAAAAACATCCTGTGGCGTACTGCATTAGCATTGAATAGCCCCGCGATATTCAACTTTTCAGGGAAGTTAAGGACCAATATACACAGTCAGTTAGGAAAGCTAAGACTTTCTTTTTCAAACAGAAATTTGCATCCTGTAGCACTAATTCCAAAATGCCCCGGCCAACAGCTCTGCACCCACTGAAGCAACTTGCCCAAGCACCCCATGCTTCTCCTTCACCCAAATCCAGTCAGCTGATGTTCTGAAAGAGCTGCAAAATCTGGATCCCTACAATTCAGCTGGGCTAGACAATCTGGACCCTCTTTTTCTAAAATGATCCACCGTAATTGTTGAAAGCCCTATTACTAGCCTGTTCAACCTCTCTTCTGTATTGTCTGAGATCCCCAAAGATTGAAAGCTGCCGCGGTCATCCCCTCTTCAAAGGGGAGACACTCTAGATCCAAACTGTTATAGACCTATGTCCATCCTGCAATTCCTTTCTAAAATCTTTGAAACCCAAGTTAACAAACATATCACCTACCATTTTGAATCCCACCGTGCCTTCTCCACTATGCAATCTGGTTTCTGAGATGGTCATGGGTGCACCTCAGCCACGCTCAAGTTCCTAAATTATATCATAACCGCCATCTATAAAAGACAGTACTGTGCAGCTGTCTTCATCGACCTGGCCAAGGCTTTCGACTCTGTCAATCACTGCATTCTTAGCCATGGTTTCTCAAATGATTTCCTCGCCTGGTTCACCTACACTGCGACCTGTATGCTCTCGTTGGCTGGCCCTCGCTACATTTTCGTTGCCAAACCCACTGGCTCCAGGTCATCTACAAGTCTCTGCTAGGTAAAGCCCCACCTTATCTTATCTCAATGGTCACCATAGCAACACCCACCACCCACCGCACGCACTCCAGCAGGTATATTTCACTGGTCATCCCCAAAGCCAGTACTTACTTTGGCCGCCTTTCCTTACAGTTCTCTGCTGCCAATGCATGGAACGAATTGCAAAAATCACTGAAGCTGGAAACTTATCTCCTTTCTAACTTTAAGCATCCACTGTCAGAGCAGCTTACCAATCACTGTACCTGTACACAGCCAATCTGTAAATAGCACACCCAACTACCTCATCCCCATATTATTATTTATCTTCTTGCTCTTTTTCACCCCGGTATCTCTACTTGCATATCATCATCTGCACATCTATCACTCCAGTGTTAATGCTCAATTGTAATTATTTTGCCTCTATGGCCTATTTATTGCCTTTACCTCCCTACTCTTCTACATTTGCACACACTGTACAAAAATGATTCTTCTTCTTTTTCTTTTCTTTTTTATATTGTGTTATTGACTGTATGTTTGTTTATGTTTAACTCTGTGTTGTTGTTTTTGTCGCACTGCTTTGCTTTATCTTGGCCAGGTCGCAGTTGTAAATGAGAACTTGTTCTCTACTGGCCTACCTGGTTAAGTAAAGGTGATTAAAAAAATACAATTATGTTATATTATGTATATACAGTGTTGTAACGATGTGCAAATGGTTAAAGTACAAAAGGGAAATATATAAACATAAATATTGGTTGTATTTACAATGGTGTTTGATCTTCAGTGGTTGCCCTTTCCTTGTGGCAACAGGTCATAAATCTTGCTGCTGTGATGGCACACTGTGGTATTTCACCCAGTAGATATGGGATGATGGCACACTGTGATATTTCACCCAGGAGATTATCACAATCGGGTTTGTTTTCGAATTCTTTGTGGGTCTGTGTCATCTGAGGGAAATATGTGTCTCTAATATGGTCATACATTGGGCAGGAGGTTAAGAAGTGCAGCTCAGTTTGTGGGCAGTGTGCACATAGTCTTCTCTTGAGAGCCAGGTCTGCATTCGGCGCCCTTTCTCAATAGCAAGGCTATGCTCACTGAGTCTGTACATAGTCAAAGCTTTTCTTAAGTTTGGGTCAGTCACAGTGGTCAGGTATTCTGCCACTGTGTGCTCTCTGTTGAGGGCCAAATAGCATTCTAGTTTGCTTTGTTTTTTTGTTAATTCTTCCCAATGTGTCAAGTAATTATCTTTTTGCTTTCTCAGGATTTGATTTGGGTCTAATTGTGCTGCTGTCCTGTGGGGTCTGTTTGAGTTTGTGAACAGAGCCCCAGGACCAGCATGCTTAGGGGACTCTTCTCCAGGTTCATCTCTCAGTAGGTGATGGCTTTGTTATGAAAGGTTTGGGAATCACTTCCTTTTAGGTGGTTATATAATGAATGTCTCTTTTCTGGATTTTGATAATTAGCGGGTATCGGCCTAATTCTGCTCTGCGTGCATTATTTGGTGTTTTACGTTGTACACGGGGGATATTTTTACAGAATTCTGCATGCAGAGTCTCAATTTGGTGTTTGTACCATTTTGTGAATTCTTGGTTTGTGAGCGGCCCCAGACCTCACAACTATAAAGGGCATAGAGATTTACTATAGAGATTTACAGATTTACTGTCAGGGCCCAGGTCTGGTAGAACCTGTGTAGAAGATCTAGGTGCTGCTATAGCCCCTCCTTGGTTGGTGACAGTCTCTCTCTCTCTCTCTCTCTCTCTCTCTCTCTGTCTCTGTCTCTGTCTCTGTCTCTCTGTCTCTGTCTCTGTCTCTGTCTCTGTCTCTGTCTCTGTCTCTGTCTCTGTCTCTCTCTCTCTCTCTCTCTCTCTCTCTCTCTCTCTCTCTCTCTCTCTCTCTCTCTCTCTCTCTCTCTCTCTCTCTCTCTCTCTCTCTCTCTCTCTCTCTCTCTCTCTCTATAATGTTAGTGCAGTTGATTGTACACCGCAGGGTCCAGAGGGTTGAGCGTTCACCCGGGCCCCAGGGCCTACTTCAGTCTGCTCTCAGTGTGTTCCAGTGCTGGTGGATTGTCTCTAATGTCTCTAATGGTGACCCTCTACTGTTGGCACTGGGCCACTGCAGACTGAATGGAGCATCATACTTCCATTGTGAGGGCCACACAAAAGGGTGTTTGTTACAGAGCTGAAGCGGACAGGGCGTTTGTGCAAGCCTACCTGCAGTGCTTGTGTGTGTATGTGTTTGCGTGTTTGTGTGTGTTTGTGTGTACTGCTTGGACTTATCTGTTGGGCCTGCTACGGTGGTGTCTGGTGTTATGTCTGTGTGGGGGTTGTCTGCACGCTTCTCCTGCTGGTTGATTTCAACATTTGTTTTCTTCCAGAATGTGAGGGCTGTCATCCTCAGGATGGCTCTCAACTACAAACCCCCATAGCACTGTTTGTCACAATTCTGTCACAGATGTTTTTGTTGTCCTTGTTTAAGATTGTCACTGGGGACGCTGTGTTGTTGTTGACAGGGGGGTATGACCTTGTCTCCATGGAGATGGGAGGCGGAGTCGATCTCTGTGTATTTGAACACCCTCTTGGTGACCTCTGGAGACCTGTGAGACATTGGTGACACCCCCTTTAGTTCTCTCCTCTATTGCCTCCTCTTTTGTCCCTCAACAGACATTGTTGTCATGGTATTGCTTTGGGGGAGGAGAGGATTTGGATAAAGACTAGTGTGAAACTAGATGATTTAGTATCCCTTGCTGCTAAATATTTAGCTTGCCTCCACAGTGATTAGATCTACATAAGTTCTGTTCATATTAGGTCCTATCTAGCCCTGTAACTCATTAGTGTATTCAGGGTAGCATAGTGATTGAGTAGCATTTTGCCACTACGGTTACCTGTGAAAGCTTGCCTCCTCCACAGTGATTAGATCTAGCCCTCCACAGTGAAAGCTTGTCTCCTCCACAATGATTAGATCTAGCCCTGTGAAAGCTTGCCTCCTCCACAGTGATCCACAGTGATTAGATCTAGCCCTGTGAAAGCTTGCCTCCTCCACAGTGATTAGATCTAGCCCTGTGAAAGCTTGCCTCCTCCCATAATGATTGATTAGATCTAGCCTCCTCCCTGATTAGAATGCTTGCCAGTGATTAGATCTCCACAGTGATTAGATCTAGCCCTGTGAAAGCTTGTCTCCTCCACAGTGATTAGATCTAGCCCTGTGAAAGCTTGTCTCCTCCACAGTGATTAGATCTAGCCCTGTGAAAGCTTGTCTCCTCCACAGTGATTAGATCTAGCCCTGTGAAAGCTTGTCTCCTCCACAGTGATTAGATCTAGCCCTGTGAAAGCTTGTCTCCTCCACAGTGATTAGATCTAGCCCTGTGAAAGCTTGTCTCCTCCACAGTGATTAGATCTAGCCCTTGTGATTAGATCTAGCCTTGCCTCCTCCACAGTGATTAGATCTCCACAGTGATTAGATCTAGCCCTGTGAAAGCTTGTCTCCTCCACAGTGATTAGATCTAGCCCTGTGAAAGCTTGTCTCCTCCACAGTGATTAGATCTAGCCCTGTGAAAGCTTGTCTCCTCACAGTGATTAGATCTAGCCCTGTGAAAGCTTGTCTCCTCCACAGTGATTAGATCTAGCCCTGTGAAAGCTTGTCTCCTCCACAGTGATTAGATCTAGCCCTGTTAAAGCTTGTCTCCTCCACAGTGATTAGATCTAGCCCTGTGAAAGCTTGTCTCCTCCACAGTGATTAGATCTAGCCCTGTGAAAGCTTGTCTCCTCCACAGTGATTAGATCTAGCCCTGTGAAAGCTTGTCTCCTCCACAGTGATTAGATCTAGCCCTGTGAAAGCTTGTCTCCTCCACAGTGATTAGATCTAGCCCTCTGAAAGTAGTTTACCCAGACTGTTGATGTTTATGTCTATGTCCCTAGCCCTGTGAGCTTGTCTCCTCCACAGTGATCTCTGCATCAGACCATGTGGAGAGTTTATTGATACAGTGTAGGCTATGTACACGCCTGGCTGTCACAACTGGAGACTTCGTTCATAACCCCCCATTCCAGTATTATATGTCTTCAGTTTAGAAACCTGGGGTCCAAGAATATGAGGTCCTTAAGGTTAAATTGCAGGAAACAGTTTTCCAACCAAAATGAGCTTTTATTCTGTATGCTTTTTAAAATGTCAATTCAGACGAAATTTATTTTTAACATCAAATGTAACTCATTTACATAGGGTCACTGTGTTGTGGAACAATGCTATTAAAATTCTTTCTCTCTGTCTGTCTTTCTCATCAGAAGAGGCAAGAAGCACAGCATCATCCTCCGGACACAGTTATCTGTCAGAGTTCACGCTTGTATCGGTGAGTGAAACACTTTTCATTTTGAAGCACTGTGGGTATTTAAGTTGCGACTGTAAAATGCGGAGGTATCTGGAGTCAGACAATGTTGCTAATGTCAACCTCTGCTGCATCACCTGCACATCTCATTAGAATATATAGTCTCTGTTTGACTTCTTAGTGCGATAGTTTTCAATCATCCAATATCACTCCCAGCTGCTAGGTACAGTAAATAATACATGACATAATAATCATAATAATAAAAATAATAATGCATAATAACAATAATAATGATTATTCATAATAATAATACATAATTATAATAATACATAATTATGATAATACATAATAATAAAACATATTAACAATAATACATAATGCTAATAAAAAAATCATAATACATAACATAAGAATAACACATAACATAATAATAAAAATAACAATACATAATACTAATACAAATTATAATCCATAATAATAATAATAATAATACAAATTATAATCCATAATAATAATAATAATAATACAAATTATAATTCATAATACTAGTAATACATAACAATAATACATAACAATAATGCATAATAATTATCATAATAATACATAATTATAATAGTAATTTAATAATAATATATTTCAAATTATAATACATAATAATAGTAATACATAATAATAATACAAATAATAATAAACAAATAATAAATAATAATAATAATACAAATAATAATACAAAAATAATACAGTAACACATAATAACACATAATAATACATAATAATAATACAAGTAATAATACATAGGAATAATAACACATAATATTATATTATTATTATTATTATTATATATTATTATATTATTACATAATAATAATACAAGTAATAATACATAGTAATAGTAACACATAATAATAATACAAGTAATAATACATAGTAATAGTAACACATAATAATAATACAAGTAATAATACATAGTAATAGTAACACATAATAATAATACAAGTAATAATACATAGGAATAATAACACATAATAATAATACAAGTAATAATACATAGTAATAGTAACACATAATAATAATACAAGTAATAATACATAGTAATAGTAACACACAATAATAATACAAGTAATAATAGATAGTAATAATAACAAAAATTCTAATGCATAATAATAGTAATAGATAATAATAATACGTAATAATACATACTAATGATATTACAAATAATAATAAATACTACTAATATATAATATTAATACCTAATAATAATACTAGTATATAATAATAATATATAATAGTAGTAATAGTAATAGTAACACATAATAATAAAAGTAATAATACATAATAATACTAATAATAGTAATAGATCATAATAATAATAATAATATATAATATCAATAATAATATATATATAATATTAATGATAATATATTATAATACATACTAATAATAATACATAATAATAATAATATATAATAATAATATATATAATAATAATAATACATAATATTAATAATAATGTAGTATAATACATACTAATACATACTAATAATACATAATAATATATAATATCAATAATAGTATATATAATAATAATACATAATATTAATAATAATTTATTATAATAATAATACATAATTATAAAACATAATAATAATACATTGCCAAAACGGGAATTTACAGATCGCATGGCTGTGTGCTCCATTTTATACACCTGTCAGCAACAGGTGTTGCTGAAATAACCAAATCCACTAATTTGAAGGGGTGTCCACATACTTTTGCATATGTAGTGTACATGGTATTTCTAAAGAGCCAAAGTCACTGTGCAGGCAACTACTCTATATCATCATTATATCGTCTGCCACTTCTCCACTGTGTTCCACTGCATCGGCTGATGAATCTGAAAAGATGAAATCCTCTGGGAGAGTGAGGAAAGTGTAGAGGTTGTTATGTTGGTTGTTTTAAAGACGTTTCCCTCTCCCTCCATCATGTTTTATGGCCTTGTTTTAACGCGCTCAACGCTTGATTCCTACGTCAATAAAGCAGGCCTCATAATGAGAGGAAATGAGTAGAGTGATTATAGGCCTGCACACACACACACACACACACACACACACACACACACACACACACACACACACACACACACACACACACACACACACACACACACACACACACACACACACACACACACACACACACACACACACACACACACACACACACACACACACACACACTTAGTAAATCAGTCAAAGCTATTGTTTGGGTCACAGTCTTTCCACTTCTTTGTATATTTCTGTGTTGAGCTCACTGTTTCCATGTGGATGTTAATACTGTGTTTAGTTGGGAACACCTCCTGATATATATTGATGTCCTGTCCTGTCTCTCAGACACACCAGCCTCTATTTTAGGAACCTCTATTACCTGACCTTTCGGCCTTGGAGAGGTGTGTGTGCGTGTGTGCGTGTGTGTGCGCGTGTGTGTGCGTGTGTGTGTGTGTGTGTGTGTGTGTGTGTGTGTGTGTGTGTGTGTGTGTGTGTGTGTGTGTGTGTGTGTGTGTGTGTGTGTGTGTGTGTGTGTGTGTGTGTGTGTGTGAGAGAGAGTTAACTGCTCTAAAATACTGGTTTAAATTATACTTAGTGAGAGACTAGCCCAGTTATGTCCCAGTCTAAACCTGACTCAAACCTGCCCTCCACATCACATTCAACAGCAGTAGCACTGTAGGTTGTGTGTAATACATTTAAGTGCATAATTGTTTTTAATAAGTATTATAATACAAACACGTCCAGCCTGCTTCACTTAATGATGAGTCAGAGCTTGTCTGTGCTCTGGGGATCCTTGCGTGCCCATATACCAAGGTGCTCTGTTCTGTGCAGGCTGGCAGCAAGGCAGTGCTGCAGGCTGCTGCACGTTGACTCTGGTTGCATCCCAACTGCCACCTTCTTCTCTATATAGTGCATTACTTTTGACCAGGGCCCAGATGTAGTGAACTGTGTAGTGAATAGAGTGCCATTTGAGATGCAGACAGTGACAGAGACCATGGAGAGGAGTGCACGTGGCTCTCTCCTGCAGACACACAGGGCCTCCTCCTCCTCTCCTCTCCAGGCTGCCAGGGCTAAAATAACTCAGCAGGGTTAACCTGGAAAAGCCATTAAGCCACGAGCTGTTGGATTTTAATTTGGCCTTTTCAAAAGTGCTATTTAAGTGTACCAAGACAAGGACGGAGGCGTTATAACTTTGAAATGCCGTGTGAAATCCAGGCTATGATTTTCAGAAACTATGGCAGTCGTTTTCTCTGCTAATCCATTATACCTGCTGTTGCATGATATGTATCATGGAAACATTAGGAAACTCCACTTGATTTTATTTATTTTTACTGGGAGTTTTTTTCCGAGCCCTAAAAATACTGTCTTTTAAATATTGGCAAGACTTGAGACATGAGGCAAGACCGCTCTAGTCTAGCCCAGCCTGCCAGGTGACCTAACCTGCCTAGTTCCTGTTTGTGCATGCTGAGTACAGACCGCTCTAGTCTAGCCCAGCCTGCCAGGTGACCTAACCTGCCTAGTTCCTGTTTGTGCATGCTGAGTACAGACCGCTCTAGTCTAGCCCAGCCTGCCAGGTGACCTAACCTGCCTCGGCCCTGTTTGTGCATGCTGAGTACAGACCGCTCTAGTCTAGCCCAGCCTGCCAGGTGAACGTAACCTAGGCCCTGTTTGTGCATGCTGAGTACAGACCGCTCTAGTCTAGCCCAGCCTGCCAGGTGAACGTAACCTAGGCCCTGTTTGTGCATGCTGAGTACAGACCGCTCTAGTCTAGCCCAGCCTGCCAGGTGACCTAACCTGCCTCGGCCCTGTTTGTGCATGCTGAGTACAGACCCCTCTAGTCTAGCCCAGCCTGCCAGGTGACCTAACCTCGGCCCTGTTTGTGCATGCTGAGTACAGACCGCTCTAGTCTAGCCCAGCCTGCCAGGTGACCTAACCTAGGCCCTGTTTGTGCATGCTGAGTACAATGTGGATTTATTTAATGTGAAGCGCTCCTATCTTCCTATTATTTCCTGGCACTTTCATTTTGTAATTTAAAACAGTGTCGTATATGTTGGCTTTTACTGTTAGTTAACTGACTTTGCTCCAGGGGACTTCTGTGTCATAGATTCCATCATATCGAAGGTGGTTTAATGAGTGTACAGATAGAAACCATATAGAGCAGGGATGGCCAACTGGCAGCCTTTTGAAGACCGGGAACTCAGGATGGTCTCAGCTTACTGTTGAGAGTTAGGATAGTAGAATACACAAGGTGACATTTGGAAATGTGGTTGTGCATCAGCAGTTTTTCTCTTGTTAAGTCATTCAATTAGTTCATTTCAGCTAACAGTTTTTAGATTGGTAAGTCAGTCTAGCGACCAGATATCTAAGCGTAGTAATCATGGTTTAATCACTGGCCGGGGGTCCCTCATTGATTTTGTTGGTCAGTCTCACTCGCATGTCATATTAAAAACAGCATTGAAAACATTTCTCTCCACCTTTTGGCAAAATTAATAGAATTGCAACAAACTTGCTTTAATACTGCAACATTTTTCAACACCCCATGGCAAAATGTGTAGAACTGTACGAAATTAAATCTAAAACTTACAAAGTGGTCTTAGTGACTCGACTAGCTGTTGATCAGTGACCACCTTGTCTACAAAACATACATCAAGCTACTCTGTTCTGCTGTGAGGCACTCTGTTCTGCTGTGTGAGGGACTCTGTACTGCTGTGAGGGACTCTGTTCAGCTGTGTGAGGGACTCTGTTCTGCTGTGTGAGGGACTCTGTTCAGCTGTGAGGGACTCTGTTCTGCTGTGAGGGACTCTGTTCAGCTGTGTGAGGGACTCTGTTCAGCTGTGTGAGGGACTCTGTTCAGCTGTTCTGTTCAGCTGTGTGAGGGACTCTGTTCTGCTGTGTGAGGGACTCTGTTCTGCTGTGTGAGGGACTCTGTTCTGCTGTGTGAGGGACTCTGTTCAGCTGTTCTGTTGCTGTGTGAGGGACTCTGTTCTGCTGTGTGAGGGACTCTGTTCTGCTGTGTGAGGGACTCTGTCTCAGCTGTGTGAGGGACTCTGTTCTGCTGTGAGGGACTCTGCTCTGTTGTGGGACTCTGTTCTGCTGTGAGGGACTCTGTTCTGCTGTGAGGGACTCTGTGAGGGACTCTGCTGTGTGAGGGACTCTGTTCTGCTGTGAGGGACTCTGTTCTGCTGTGAGGGACTCTGCTCTGTGAGGGACTCTGTTCTGCTGTGAGGGACTCTGTTCTGCTGTGTGAGGGACTCTGTTCTGCTGGAGGGACTCTGTTCTGTTCTGCTGTGAGGGACTCTGTTCTGCTGTGATGGAGTCTGCTCTGTTGTGAGGGTTCTGCTGTGAGGGACTCTGCTCTGCTGTGTGAGTCTGGGACTCTGCTCTGCTGTGATGGAGTCTGTTCTGCTGTGAGGGACTCTCTCTGCTGTCTGCTGTGATGGACTCTGCTCTGCTGTGATGGAGTCTGTTCTGCTGTGAGGGACTCTGCTCTGCTGTGAGGTACTCTGCTCTGCTGTGAGGGACTCTGTTCTGCTGTGAGGGACTCTGCTCTGCTGTGAGGGACTCTGTTCTGCTGTGTGAGGGACTCTGTTCTGCTGTGAGGGACTCTGCTCTGTTGTGAGGGACTCTGCTCTGCCACGAGGGACTCTGCTCTGCTGTGATGGTGTCTGTTCTGCTGTGTGAGGGACTCTGCTCTGCTGTGAGGGACTCTGCTCTGCTGTGATGGAGTCTGCTCTGCTGTGAGGGACTCTGCTCTGCTGTGATGGAGGGACTCTGCTCTGCTGTGAGGGACTCTGCTCTGCTGTGATGGAGTCTGCTCTGCTGTGAGGGACTCTGTTCTGCTGTGAGGGACTCTGCTCTGCTGTGAGGGGCAACAGGTGGCTGTCAACTTAGTGAGTACTAGGAGAGTCATCATCCACTTAGAGAAGGCTGGAACTGTTAATCTGTCTGCTGTGACTGACTGACTGTCCCCCCTCCCCAGGATCAGATAAACCCTCTGCACTGTACACACAGGTTACATTCCAATTGACACCCTGCATAGTGCACTACTTTTGACCAGAGCCCGGGCACCCTATAGGGAATAGGGTGCCATTTGGGACACCGCCACAGAGCAGAGGAAGAGCAAGGAGAAGGAGAACAGGGATTTCATGGAAAGATGTGGGCTAATGCCAATCTTATTAGGTTTGAGGGAAAAACATGACTTGGCCCAAGCAGGATTAGTTCACTCCAGTCTCTTCTCTGTCCTCTATTCTCAGCTCTAATTGTCTGTATGGGATGGATGCATCCTAACACTGCTTTGTCTCTTCTCTCTCTTCTCTGTCCTCTATTTGCTGCGGCAGGGTAGCCTAGTGGTTAGAGCGTTGGACTAGTAGCCAGAAGGTTGCAAGTTCAAACCCCCGAGCTGACAAGTTACAAATCTGTCATTCTGCCCCTGAACAGGCAGTTAACCCACTGTTCCTAGGCCATCATTGAAAATAAGAGTTTGTTCTTAACTGACTTGCCTAGTTAAATAAATAAAAATATATTCTCAGCTCTAATTGTCTGTATGGGATGGATGCATCCTAACACTGCTTTTTCTCTTCTCTTCTCAGCTCTATTCTCAGCTCTAATTGTCTGTATGGGTACAGATGCATCCTAACACTGCTTTGTCTCTTCTCTGTCCTCTATTCTCAGCTCTAATTGTCTGTATGGGATGGATGCATCCTAACACTGCTTTGTCTCTTCTCTGTCCTCTATTCTCAGCTCTAATTGTCTGTATGGAACAGATGCATCCTAACACTGCTTTGTCTCTTCTCTGTCCTCTATTCTCAGCTCTAATTGTCTGTATGGGATGGATGCATCCTAACACTGCTTTGTCTCTTCTCTGTCCTCTATTCTCAACTCTAATTGTCTGTATGGGATGGATGCATCCTAACACTGCTTTTTCTCTTCTCTTTGCTCTATTCTCAGCTCTAATTGTCTGTATGGAACAGATGCATCCTAACACTGCTTTGTCTCTTCTCTGTCCTCTATTCTCAGCTCTAATTGTCTGTATGGGATGGATGCATCCTAACACTGCTTTGTCTCTTCTCTGTCCTCTATTCTCAGCTCTAATTGTCTGTATGGAACAGATGCATCCTAACACTGCTTTGTCTCTTCTCTGTCCTCTATTCTCAGCTCTAATTGTCTGTATGGAACAGATGCATCCTAACACTGCTTTGTCTCTTCTCTGTCCTCTATTCTCAGCTCTAATTGTCTGTATGGGATGGATGCATCCTAACACTGCTTTGTCTCTTCTCTGTCCTCTATTCTCAGCTCTAATTGTCTGTATGGGATGGATGCATCCTAACACTGCTTTGTCTCTTCTCTGTCCTCTATTCTCAGCTCTAATTGTCTGTATGGGATGGATGCATCCTAACACTGCTTTGTCTCTTCTCTGTCCTCTATTCTCAGCTCTAATTGTCTGTATGGGATGGATGCATCCTAACACTGCTTTGTCTCTTCTCTGTCCTCTATTCTCAGCTCTAATTGTCTGTATGGAACAGATGCATCCTAACACTGCTTTGTCTCTTCTCTGTCCTCTATTCTCAGCTCTAATTGTCTGTATGGGATGGATGCATCCTAACACTGCTTTGTCTCTTCTCTGTCCTCTATTCTCAGCTCTAATTGTCTGTATGGAACAGATGCATCCTAACACTGCTTTGTCTCTTCTCTGTCCTCTATTCTCAGCTCTAATTGTCTGTATGGGATGGATGCATCCTAACACTGCTTTGTCTCTTCTCTGTCCTCTATTCTCAGCTCTAATTGTCTGTATGGGATGGATGCATCCTAACACTGCTTTGTCTCTTCTCTGTCCTCTATTCTCAGCTCTAATTGTCTGTATGGAACAGATGCATCCTAACACTGCTTTGTCTCTTCTCTGTCCTCTATTCTCAGCTCTAATTGTCTGTATGGGATGGATGCATCCTAACACTGGTTTGTCTCTGTATGGGACAGATGCATCTCTGCTTTGTCTTCTCTCTATTCTCAGCTCTAATTGTCTGACAGATGGAACAGATGCATCCTAACACTGCTTTGTCTCTTCTCTGTCCTCTATTCTCAGCTCTAATTGTCTGTATGGAACAGATGCATCCTAACACTGTCTCTTCTCTTTGCTCTAATTGTCTGTATGGGATGGATGCATCCTAACACTGCTTTGTCCTCTATTCTCAGCTCTAATTGTCTGTATGGAATGGATGCATCCTAACACTGCTTTGTCTCTTCTCTGTCCTCTATTCTCAGCTCTAATTGTCTGTATGGATGCATGAGTTACTGCACCATGGGAGAAGCAGGCCTCTGTTCCCTCTAAATTACTGCACCATGGGAGAAGCAGGCCTCTGTTCTCAGCTCCAGATTACTGCACCATGGGAGAAGCAGGCCCTGTTCCTCTAGATTACTGCACTTCATGGGAGAAGCAGGCCTCTGTTCTCCAGATTACTGCACCATGGGAGAAGCAGGCCTCTGTTCCCCTCTAGATTACTGCACCATGGGAGAAGCAGGCTAACACTGCCTCTGTTCCCTCTAGATTACTGCACCATGGGAGAAGCAGGCCTCTGTTCCCTCTAGATTACTGCACCATGGGAGAAGCAGGCCTCTGTTCCCTCTAAATTACTGCACCATGGGAGAAGCAGGCCTCTGTTCCCTCTAGATTACTGCACCATGGGAGAAGCAGGCCTCTGTTCCCTCTAAATTACTGCACCATGGGAGAAGCAGGCCTCTGTTCCCTCTAGATTACTGCACCATGGGAGAAGCAGGCCTCTGTTCCCTCTAAGATTACTGCACCATGGGAGAAGCAGGCCTCTGTTCCCTCTAGATTACTGCACCATGGGAGAAGCAGGCCTCTGTTCCCTCTAGATTACTGCACCATGGGAGAAGCAGGCCTCTGTTCCCTCTAGATTACTGCACCATGGGAGAAGCAGGCCTCTGTTCCCTCTAAATTACTGCACCATGGGAGAAGCAGGCCTCTGTTCCCTCTAAATTACTGCACCATGGGAGAAGCAGGCCTCTGTTCCCTCTAAATTACTGCACCATGGGAGAAGCAGGCCTCTGTTCCCTCTAAATTACTGCACCATGGGAGAAGCAGGCCTCTGTTCCCTCTAAATTACTGCACCATGGGAGAAGCAGGCCTCTGTTCCCTCTAAATTACTGCACCATGGGAGAAGCAGGCCTCTGTTCCCTCTAAATTACTGCACCATGGGAGAAGCAGGCCTCTGTTCCCTCTAAATTACTGCACCATGGGAGAAGCAGGCCTCTGTTCCCTCTAAATTACTGCACCATGGGAGAAGCAGGCCTCTGTTCCCTCTAGATTACTGCACCATGGGAGAAGCAGGCCTCTGTTCCCTCTAGATTACTGCACCATGGGAGAAGCAGGCCTCTGTTCCCTCGGGGGATCTGACCCTAGATAGGCACTACTTCTCTGTGAGGAAGGGCTCACTGTGATGGGTCTGACGGAGTTTAGCCTCCCTCTTTAAAGAAATGGTGCATCCATTGTAAATCCCAGATTGTGGAATGGGTTCTAAATCAGTCCAAGTGTTGAACACACCTGAGATGTTTCTATAGTTAGTTCATCCCTGTTTATACCTCATAAACAAGACTGATGGCCTCAAGGCTTGGTCTAGCACTGGATCTAATGTCTGTAAGCTCTTTAGTGTCACATTTCAGGAACATTTAGGAGAGTATTAATGTACACAACTTTGATTACAGTTTCTGTACAGCTAGAGAAAAACATCAGATGGCTAATTTACGGAGCTGTGACTGGGAGGCCTTTTCTCTCTCTCTCTCTCTCTCTCTCTCTCTCTCTCTCTCTCTCTCTCTCTCTCTATCTCTCTCTGTGTGTGCTTGTGCGTGTGTGTCGTTAACCACTGAGTTTTTGACAGGACCTAATCCAGGTTCCCTAATCATAGTCATTAGCACACACAAACATACGGCTCGCCACGCCAGGGAAGACCTGTGCAACAAAGCCTGCGGCCAGAGGGAGAAGTGAAGTGTTCAGCCAATGAGCTAATGGTTTATTAAACTACTCTTTACCCATCCAATTCTGACACCGTGATTTGTTGTAATCAGGGAGTCAAGCAGTCTGGGGCTTTTGGGCCCTAAAACGTCAAAACAAGCACCACATGGTGATTCTTCTGGGCCTGGGAGAGCTCAGAGTGGGTCCCTGTTAACCTCACATACTTACAGTCTGTTTATTACTGTTAACCTCACATACAGACAGTCTGTTATTACTGTTAACCGCACATACAGACAGTCTGTTATTATTGTTAACCTCGCATACAGACAGTCTGTTTATTACTGTTAACCTCACATACAGACAGTCTGTTATTACTGTTAACCTCACATACAGACAGTCTGTTATTACTGTTAACCGCACATACAGACAGTCTGTTATTACTGTTAACCTCACATACAGACAGTCTGTTATTACTGTTAACCTCACATACAGACAGTCTGTTATTACTGTTACCTCACATACAGACAGTCTGTTTATTACTGTTAACCTCACATACATACAGTCTGTTATTACTGTTAACCTCACATACATACAGTCTGTTTATTACTGTTAACCTCACATACATACAGTCTGTTTATTACAGTTAACCTCACATACATACAGTCTGTTATTACTGTTAACCTCACATACAGACAGTCTGTTTATTACTGTTAACCTCACATATATAGTCTGTTAATACTGTTAACCTCACATACAGACAGTCTGTTTATTACTGTTAACCTCACATACAGGCAGTCTGTTTATTAATGTTAACCTCACATACAGGCTGTCTGTTTATTACTGTTAACCTCACATACATACAGTCTGTTTTACTACTGTTAACCTCACATACAGACAGTCTGTTTATTACTGTTAACCTCACATATATAGTCTGTTTATTACTGTTAACCTCACATAAATAGTCTGTTAATACTCTTAACCGCACATACATACAGTCTGTTTATTACTGTTAACCTCACGTACAGACAGTCTGTTTATTACTGTTAACCTCACATACATACAGTCTGTTTATTACTGTTAACCTCACATACAGACAGTCTGTTTATTACTGTTAACCTCACATACAGACAGTCTGTTTATTACTGTTAACCTCACATACAGACAGTCTGTTTATTACTGTTAACCTCACATACAGACAGTCTGTTTATTACTGTTAACCTCACATACAGACAGTCTGTTATTACTGTTAACCTCACATACAGACAGTCTGTTTATTACTGTTAACCTCACATACAGACAGTCTGTTATTACTGTTAACCTCACATACATACAGTCTGTTATTACTGTTAACCTCACATAAATAGTCTGTTAATACTGTTAACCTCACATACAGACAGTCTGTTATTACTGTTAACCTCACATATATAGTCTGTTTATTACTGACATAAATAGTCTGTTATTACTGTTAACCTCACATACAGACAGTCTGTTATTACTGTTAACCTCACATACAGACAGTCTGTTATTACTGTTAACCTCACATACAGACAGTCTGTTTATTACTGTTAACCTCACATACAGACAGTCTGTTTATTACTGTTAACCTCACATACAGACAGTCTGTTTATTACTGTTAACCTAACAGTCTGTTATTACTGTTAACCTCACATACATACAGTCTGTTATTACTGTTAACCTCACATACAGTCTGTTTATTACTGTTAACCTCACATACAGACAGTCTGTTTATTACTGTTAACCTCACATATATAGTCTGTTTATTACTGTTAACCTCACATAAATAGTCTGTTAATACTGTTAACCGCACATACATACAGTCTGTTAATACTGTTAACCTCACATACAGACAGTCTGTTTATTACTGTTAACCTCACATACAGACAGTCTGTTTATTACTGTTAACCTCACGTACATACAGTCTGTTTATTACTGTTAACCTCACATACATACAGTCTGTTATTACTGTTAACCTCACATACAGACAGTCTGTTATTACTGTTAACCTCAAATATATAGTCTGTTAATACTGTTAACCTCACATACAGACAGTCTGTTTATTACTGTTAACCTCACATACAGACAGTCTGTTTATTACTGTTAACCTCACATACATACATTCTGTTATTACTGTTAACCTCACATACAGACAGTCTGTTATTACTGTTAACCTCACATATAAAGTCTGTTAATACTGTTAACCTCACATACAGACAGTCTGTTTATTACTGTTAACCTCACATACAGACAGTCTGTTTATTACTGTTAACCTCACATACATACATTCTGTTATTACTGTTAACCTCACATACAGACAGTCTGTTTATTACTGTTAACCTCACATACAGACCGTCTGTTTATTACTGTTAACCTCACATACAGACAGTCTGTTATTACTGTTAACCTCAAATACAGACAGTCTGTTATTACTGTTAACCTCACATACAGACAGTCTGTTATTACTGTTAACCTCACTCACAAATGATCTCCTAATGAAGTAGATGACGTATTGATAAAGATGAGGTAGTGGTACATGTGAGCTTGGCCAGTGTCTGTCTCGTAACGTCTTGGATTCTCCTATTGAAAACAAACAGACTCTTAGAGGATCTCTGTAGTATTGAAGATCCTTTATTTGTCTATGTGATTGCTTACCCCAGTAGTTCATTCAAAACAAACTGGAGGCTTTAGAGAGACTAAAAACCATCTTAGAGGATCTCTGTAGTATTGGAGATCCTTTATTTGTCTATGTGACTGTGCTTTCTCCAGTAGTTCATTCAAAACAAACTGGAGGCTGTAGAGAGACTAAAAACCATCTTAGAGGATCTCTGTAGTATTGGAGATCCTTTATTTGTCTATGTGACTGTGCTTACCCCAGTAGTTCATTCAAAACAAACTGGAGGCTGTAGAGAGACTAAAAACCATCTTAGAGGATCACTGTTGTAATAGACCTTGGTGGTACCAATGTTTCTTGTTTGTGTACAACTTTCTTCTATGCCTGTCCCAGTGCATGTTATGAACTAGAATGAGAACATCTCTCTATCAAAAATGATACAGGAAGAGGTTGATTCTCTACTTCAGTGTCAATGTCAGTTAATGGTGTTAGTTTGGTCTTTGTCTGTTTGTTTGACCAACAACATGGCCTGCCATTTTCCAAATAAACCCCTAGACTCAGATCTGACCCGTTCTCCAAATAAACCCCTAGACCAGATTTGAGTTCTCCAAATAAACCTCCTAGACTCAGATCTTACCCGTTCTCCAAATAAACCTCCTAGACTCAGATCTGACCCGTTCTCCAAATAAAAGACTCAGATCTGACCCGTTCTCCAAAAACCTAGACTCAGATCTCAGATCTGACCTGTTCTCCAAATAAACCTCCTAGACTCAGATCTGACCCGTTCTCCAAATAAACCTCCTAGACTCAGATCTGACCCGTTCTCCAAATAAACCCCCTAGACTCAGATCTGACCCGTTCTCCAAATAAACCCCCTAGACTCAGATCTGACCCGTTCTCCAAATAAACCCCTAGACTCAGATCTGACCCGTTCTCCAAATAAACCCCCTAGACTCAGATCTGACCCGTTCTCCAGATAAACCCCCTAGACTCAGATCTGACCCGTTCTCCAAATAAAAGACTCAGATCTGACCCGTTCTCCAATTAAACCTAGACTCAGATCTGACCCGTTCTCCAAATAAACCCCGAGACTCAGATCTGACCCGTTCCCTAGACTCAGATCTGACCCGCTCACCAAATCTCCAGATAAACCCCTAGACTCAGATCTGACCCGTTCTCCAAATAAACCTCCTAGACTCAGATCTGATCCGCTCTCCAAATAAACCCCTAGACTCAGATCTGACCTGTTCTCCAAATAAACCCCTAGACTCAGATCTTCTCCAGATAAACCCCTAGACTCAGATCTGACCCGTTCTCCAGATAAACCCGCTCCCCCTAGACTCAGATCTGACCCGTTCTCCAGATAAACCCCTAGACTCAGATCTGACCCGTTCTCCAGATAAACCCCTAGACTCAGATCTGACCCGTTCTCCAGATAAACCCCTAGACTCAGATCTGACTGACCCGATCTTCTCCAAATAAACCCCTAGACTCAGATCTGACCCGTTCTCCAGATAAACCCCTAGACTCAGATCTGACCCGTTCTCCAGATAAACCCCTAGACTCAGATCTGACCCGTTCTCCAGATAAACCCCTAGACTCAGATCTGACCCGTTCTCCAGATAAACCCCTAGACTCAGATCTGACCCGTTCTCCAGATAAACCCCTAGACTCAGATCTGACCCGTTCTCCAGATAAACCCCTAGACTCAGATCTGACCCGTTCTCCAGATAAACCCCTAGACTCAGATCTGACCCGTTCTCCAGATAAACCCCCTAGACTCAGATCTGACCCGTTCTCCAGATAAACCCCTAGACTCAGATCTGACCCGTTCTCCAGATAAACCCCTAGACTCAGATCTGACCCGTTCTCCAGATAAACCCCCTAGACTCAGATCTGACCCAGATCTTCTCCAGATAAACCCCTAGACTCAGATCTGACCCGTTCTCCAGATAAACCCCTAGACTCAGATCTGACTCCAGATAAACCCCTAGACTCAGATCTGTTCTCCAGATAAACCCCCAGACTCAGATCTGACCCGTTCTTCCTCTCTGTGTGTTAGCGTTGGACACAAGCAGCTCAAACTCATTTTGTTGGACTATTATTGTTTTCTGTAGCTATTTGTCATCTCTTATAACAAGAGAAACATACATCTGGGAGTTGGTCTGGGCTGGCTGACTTGTGTGATTAAAGCAACTGTTGTGTTGGTGTTCACCCTGTCCACAAACCAATTAGTCTCTGATTGCACTTTGTGAAATTATTTTCCCCAATTGACGAAGTTGAGACACAGAGAGAGACAGACAGACAGATAAGATAGACAGAGGAGAGAGCAAGACAGAGACAGACAGATAAGATAGACAGAGAGAGAGACAGACAGGGGAGAGAGAGAGACAGAGACAGACAGACAGACAGACAGACAGACAGACAGACAGACAGACAGACAGACAGACAGACAGACAGACAGAGGTGGTGATTTGGTAGGGGTTCTCCCCAGTTCTACAGCTACTACAGCTAAGGCAGGGCAGCTTGTGTGAGAGATGGTGTGTCTGTCAACACATTCATCCACAGTGGAAGAATGACAGCTTTAATCATAGGTGACAGGCTCTCCCAGGATTGTCTTTTTTAATGAGCTGTTATGGAGACGGCTCGAGGCATGATTCCATGCCCTGAAAAATGTGTAGTGTTTGGCCTTTTATGTCGACTACTGGAAACACTGTGTTCTTAAAAACGGGACTCTTCGAGCTGTAAATTCTCAATAATAATTCCCTGTTTAACTGAGTTGTTAACAAGGTTTATAGATGTCAGCACAATGACTCACAATGGTCATATCACCTGCAGCCTCCTCCTCATTCTTCCTTCTCTGCAGGGGAGTCTGTCTTTTCCATAACCTCATCCAGTCAGCCAGCCAGCCAGCCATCCAGTCAGCCAGCCATCCATCCAGTAAGCCATCCATCCATCCAGTCAGCCATCCATCCATCCAGTCAGCCATCCAGTCAGCCAGCCATCCAGTCAGCCAGCCAGCCAGCCAGCCATCCAGTCAGCCAGCCAGCCAGCCAGCCAGCCAGCCAGCCAGCCAGCCAGCCAGCCAGCCAGCCATCCACCCAGCCATCCAGTCAGCGAGCCATCCAGTCAGTCAGCCAGCCATCCAGTCAGCCAGCCATCCAGTCAGCCAGCCAACCATCCAGTCAGCCATCCATCCAGTCAGCCATCCATCCAGTCAGCCATCCAGTCAGCCATCCAGTCAGTCATCCATCCAGTCAGCCATCCATCCAGTCAGCCATCCATCCAGTCAGCCAGCCAGTCAGCATCCAGTCAGCCATCCAGTCATCCATCCAGTCAGCCATCCAGTCAGTCATCCATCCATCCAGCCATCCAGTCAGCAGCCATCCAGTCAACCAGCCAGCCATCCAGTCAGTCAGCCAGCCATCCAGTCAGCCAGCCATCCAGTCAGCCAGCCAGCTATCCAGTCAGCCATCCAGTCAGCCATCCAGTCAGTCATCCATCCAGTCAGCCATCCATCCAGTCAGCCATCCATCCAGTCAGCCAGCCAGTCAGCTATCCAGTCAGCCATCCAGTCAGCCATCCAGTCAGTCATCCATCCAGTCAGCCATCCATCCAGTCAGCCAGCCAGCCATCCAGTCAGCTATCCAGCCAGCCAGACATCCAGTCAGCCAGCCAGCCATCCAGTCAGCCAGCCATCCATCCAGTCAGCCAGCCAGAGATTCAGAGAGAGATCCAGTATCTAACCCTGGTCCCCCTGTCCAGAGAGAGATCCATTATGTAACCCTTATCCCCCTGTCCAGAGAGAGATCCAGTTTCTAACCCTTATCCCCCTGTCCAGAGAGATATCCAGTTTCTAACCCTTATCCCCCTGTCCAGAGAGAGATCCAGTTTCTAACCCTGGTCCCCCTGTCCAGAGAGAGATCCAGTTTCTAACCCTTATCCCCCTGTCCAGAGAGAGATCCAGTTTCTAACCCTTATCCCCCTGTCCAGAGAGAGATCCAGTTTCTAACCCTTATCCCCCTGTCCAGAGAGAGATCCAGTTTCTAACCCTGGTCCCCCTGTCCAGAGAGAGATCCAGTTTCTAACCTTTATCCCCCTGTCCAGAGAGAGATCCAGTTTCTAACCCTGGTCCCCCTGTCCAGAGAGATCCAGTTTCTAACCTTTATCCCCTGTCCAGAGAGAGATCCAGTTTCTAACCCTTATCCCCCTGTCCAGAGAGAGATCCAGTATCTAACCCTTATCCCCCTGTCCAGAGAGAGAGAGAAAGAGAGAGAGCCAGGAGAGAGTGGATAGAGGGAAGGATAATTAAAAACATACATGTAATGAGGCACCACAGGACCAGGCTGAGGGGGTCATATAAACCTGTCACTCATCTCCTCGGCTCCGCTCAAACAGCCTCCAACATGGGATCATGGAGTTAGAGTCACACCGGGAGTCCAAGCTAAACAACAGCCTGTCAAGGAGGAGAAACTGGAGGAAAACACACACCAGGAGGGAGGGCGGGAGGGAGGGAGGGAGGGAGGGAGGGAGGGAGGGACTCATCAGTCCCAATCAGGCTCTAGTGTAATGGTGTGTATCAGATCAGTGGGTGCATTGATGCTATCGCTCTCTCTTCCCGTACCTTCTCTGTTCTTACTTTCTCCGTTTCTCTCTCTCTCTCTTTCTTTCATTCTTTCTTTCTGTCAGTGAGGTGTGAGTGGTGTTTCCGTGTTCTGACGATCTCAGACATGTAGAGAGATTATGAGAGCACAGGTCACTGCTAAAACCTCAGCACTGGGAGATAATAACAGCTTTTCTCCTGTTTACATTTCAGTTGCATTTGGAATCAGTAGGGTTGTAACTTTGTTGTAGCTAAATGGTGTATAATGTAATCATTCATATTAACTAATGAAATGAACACTATTTATTCCAAAGCCATGTGTTTCCTATTGTGAGGCCCTCAGCCCTCCTCAGCCCTGTTTAAAGAGGAGAGCTGTCTACATGTTCATCCAGAAAGGGAGTTTAACTGTATGTCTGCACATAATAGAAGAGAGGGAGGGAGGACTGTTAGCCACAATCTGAGTTTGTCTGTTTCACTGTTCAGAATGGCCCTTCTCAGCAGCATCCTCAACAACATGCTGAAAGGCCAGACCTCACTGCCCTACATCTGAAAGACTACATAGACTACAGCTGAGAGACTACATAGACTACAGCTGAGAGATGACATAGACTACAGCTGAGAGACTACATAGACTATAGCTGAGAGACTACATAGACTATAGCTGAGAGACTACATAGACTGCAGCTGAGAGATGACATAGACTACAGCTGAGACACTACATAGACTACAGCTGAGACACTACATAGACTACAGCTGAGAGACTACATAGACTACAGCTGAGAGACTACATAGACTACAGCGGAGACACAACATAGACTACAGCTGAGACACAACATAGACTACAGCTGAGAGACAGCTGAGATGACATAGACTACAGCTGAGACAACATAGACTACAGCTGAGAGACGACATAGACTACAGCTGAGAGACGACATAGACAACAGCTGAGACATAGACTACTACAGCTGAGAGACATAGACATAGACTACAGCTGAGAGATGCCATAGACTACAGCTGAGAGATGACATAGACTACTGATGAGAGATGACATAGACTACAGCTGAGAGACGACATAGACTACAGCTGAGAGACGACATAGACTACAGCTGAGAGATGCCATAGACTACAGCTGAGAGATGCCATAGACTACAGCTGAGAGATGACATAGACTACTGATGAGAGATGACATAGACTACAGCTGAGAGATGACATAGACTACAGCTGAGAGATGACATAGACTACAGCTGAGAGACTACATAGACTACAGCTGAGAGACTACTATGAGACTACAGCTGAGAGACTGACATAGACTACAGCTGAGAGACTACATAGACTACAGCTGAGAGACTGACATAGACTACAGCTGAGAGATGACATAGACTACAGCTGAGAGACTACATAGACTACAGCTGAGAGACTATATAGACTACAGCTGAGAGACTACATAGACTACAGCTGAGAGACTACATAGACTACAGCTGAGAGACTACATAAACTAAATCCTCTATGTCCTGTGGTGATATTTCCTGTCCTTCCATCCTCAGCCAGACCAGTATACATGTAGTACTAGTACTAACAGCTGAATGAGTCAGTACAACATGGGTCGAGACGTAGGAATATTGCTCCATTGTATACATGGTTGTCGGTGGGCCCACTGTTTGATGGAATGCACATCTTACAGAATGTGGCTTTAAAGGTCCAATCCCTCTTGCTGTGTGACTGGAATAGCCCCTGTCAAAGAGGACAGGTGTGGAGCTTCAACAGTAACAGCCTTTAAACAGCTGAGCCTGAAGCAGACAGGAAACCAACCTGAGAAAGGAATCTGAAGGGTCAGTCAGGTTGTTGTTTCTCTGACCGCTCCGTTTATTTCATGTCTGCTCCGTTTTCTTTATTGAATGTTCTCACATGGGTCTGTGCTGTCTTGGTGCTGGGGTTGGAGTTCCTCGTCACAGTCGGTGTTTGCCCTCTCTCTTCCTCTCCGGCTTTGTCCCAAATGGCACCCTATTCCCTATATAGTGCACTACTTTTGACCAGAACCCTATGGACTCTGGCACCCTGTTCCCTATATAGTGCACTACTTTAGACCAGGGTCTATGGGAATAGGATGCCATTTGGGACATGTCCTCGGTCATAAGGAACGCAGCGTGACCATCAGCTTAAGAGGGACAGGGGAGGCCAGGCAGAAGGAAAAACACAGCTAATGCAGGGAACTAGAATGGGCTGCAGTATTTATATTGGCTAACTAAGAGAGACTTATTGTTCATGGAAAGGTTTTTAAGTGCCTTGATGTAGCTGATGTTTCACAGAGAGGAGTTTAAATGTAATACTGTTAATTGAATGTAGAATTGGATTATAAAGTCCATTTCCAGCACAAATGACACACCTGAATGTCCTACTCGACTTCATTTCAAAATGTCACTATATTCTCATAATGATTCACAGACTGTTAGAAGAAGCATAGAGTTGTGTTTGAGTGGTTTGATGTTTTATGTGGGAAAGAAACTGAACCTCCATCTTAACCACATACTAGATCTACTGTTGATATACATAATGGATGAATACCTCTTGAGATCTATAAGGGATCTGTGGTGCACTTTCTGGACTCTGAGTTGTGTTTCAATGTAGTAGAGTTAGGTTTAGAGTTAGGGTTAGAGTTAGGTTTAGAGTTAGAGTTAGAGTTAGGGTTAGGTTAGAGTTAGAGTTTAGTTAGGGGTTAGAGTTAGAGTTAGAGTTAGAGTTAGGTTTAGAGTTAGGGTTAGAGAGTTAGTTGGTTAGAGTTAGGTTTAGTTAGGGTTAGAGTTAGGTTTAGAGTTAGGGTTAGAGTTATGGTTAGAGTTTTTAGTTAGGGTTAGAGTTAGGTTTAGAGTTAGAGTTAGAGTTAGGGTTAGAGTTAGGTTTAGAGTTAGGTTAGAGTTAGGTTTAGAGTTAGAGTTAGAGTTAGGGTTAGAGTTAGGTTTAGTTAGGGTTAGAGTTAGGTTTAGAGTTAGGGTTAGAGTTATGGTTAGAGTTGGATTTAGTTAGGGTTAGAGTTAGGGTTAGTTGGAGTTAGGGTTAAAGTTAGGTTTAGAGTTAGGGTTAGAGTTATGGTTAGAGTTAGGGTTAAAGTTAGGTTTAGAGTTAGGGTTAGAGTTGTGGTTAGAGTTAGGGTTAAAGTTAGGTTTAGAGTTAGGGTTAGAGTTAGGGTTAGAATAGGGTTTAAGGGCAGACTGGACTATAGAGCCACTATAAACCAGTAAAGGTTTAGAGTTAGGTTTAAGGCCAGACTGGACTGTAGTGCCACTATAAACCAGTAAAGATTTAGAGTTAGAGTTAGGTTTAAGGCCAGACTGGACTGTAGTGCCACTATAAACCAGTAAAGATTTAGAGTTAGAGTTAGGTTTAAGGCCAGACTGGACTGTAGTGCCACTATAAACCAGTAAAACATCCTGTCCTCTAACAGGGTGCCCTGCTGGCTCTGTGAAAGGTCCTAGTGTGGCTATGAATTCCTTCTCCACTCATCCCTCTCATCCCATGCTGACTTCCTTTCTTCAGACTGCTTTGATGTCCGAGTCTCACCAATAGAACATGCCTCATTCTGTCTGTCTTTCTGACTGTCCATCTGTCTGTCTGCTTGTGACTGTCTGTCCGTCTGTGTTTGTCTGTCTGGAGAATACAGCCATACATATCTCACTGCAGTTTCTTCATAATTCTACTACCTCTCGATGTGAAAGTATACCGTGAGTTGTATGTTACAATGAACTTTCAGCCTACAAGAAATGCTTCAGTCTAGGCTCCAGTTAGAAGCTACAGTGTATATGTCAGTGTACTGTATACTGTATATGTCAGTGTACTGTATACTGTATATGTCAGTGTACTGTATATGTCAGTGTACTGTATATGTCAGTGTACTGTATATGTCAGTGTACTGTATACTGTATATGTCAGTGTACTGTATACTGTATATGTCAGTGTACTGTATACTGTATATGTCAGTGTACTGTTATATGTCAGTGTACTGTATATGTCAGTGTACTGTATACTGTATATGTCAGTGTACTGTTATATGTCAGTGTACTGTATATGTCAGTGTACTGTATACTGTATATGTCAGTGTACTGTTATATGTCAGTGTACTGTATATGTCAGTGTACTGTATACTGTATATGTCAGTGTACTGTATACTGTATATGTCAGTGTACTGTATACTGTATATGTCAGTGTACTGTTATATGTCAGTGTACTGTATATGTCAGTGTACTGTTATATGTCAGTGTACTGTATATGTCAGTGTACTGTATACTGTATATGTCAGTGTACTGTTATATGTCAGTGTACTGTATATGTCAGTGTACTGTATACTGTATATGTCAGTGTACTGTATACTGTATATGTCAGTGTACTGTATATGTCAGTGTACTGTTATATGTCAGTGTACTGTATATGTCAGTGTACTGTTATATGTCAGTGTACATGTCAGTGTACTGTTATATGTCAGTATACTGTATATGTCAGTGTACATGTCAGTGTACTGTTATATGTCAGTGTACTGTTATATGTCAGTGTACTGTTATATGTCAGTGTACTGTATACTGTATATGTCAGTGTACTGTTATATGTCAGTGTACTGTATATGTCAGTGTACTGTATACTGTATATGTCAGTGTACTGTATACTGTATATGTCAGTGTACTGTATATGTCAGTGTACTGTATATGTCAGTGTACTGTATACTGTATATGTCAGTGTACTGTATATGTCAGTGTACTGTATACTGTATATGTCAGTGTACTGTTATATGTCAGTGTACTGTATATGTCAGTGTACTGTATATGTCAGTGTACTGTATACTGTATATGTCAGTGTACTGTATATGTCAGTGTACATGTCAGTGTACTGTTTGTTATATGTCAGTATACTGTATATGTCAGTGTACTGTTTGTTATATGTCAGTGTACTGTTATATGTCAGTGTACTGTATATGTCAGTGTACTGTATACTGTATATGTCAGTGTACTGTATACTGTATATGTCAGTGTACTGTATATGTCAGTGTACTGTATATGGCAGTGTACTGTTATATGTCAGTGTACATGTCAGTGTACTGTATACTGTATATGTCAGTGTACTGTATATGTCAGTGTACATGTCAGTGTACTGTATACTGTATATGTCAGTGTACATGTCAGTGTACTGTTTGTTATATGTCAGTATACTGTATATGTCAGTGTACTGTTATATGTCAGTGTACTGTATATGTCAGTGTACTGTATACTGTATATGTCAGTGTACTGTTTGTTATATGTCAGTGTACTGTTATATGTCAGTGTACTGTATATGTCAGTGTACTGTATACTGTATATGTCAGTGTACTGTATACTGTATATGTCAGTGTACTGTATATGTCAGTGTACTGTTATATGTCAGTGTACATGTCAGTGTACTGTTATATGTCAGTGTACTGTATATGTCAGTGTACTGTATACTGTATATGTCAGTGTACTGTTTGTTATATGTCAGTGTACTGTTATATGTCAGTGTACTGTATATGTCAGTGTACTGTATACTGTATATGTCAGTGTACTGTATACTGTATATGTCAGTGTACTGTATATGTCAGTGTACTGTATATGTCAGTGTACTGTTATATGTCAGTGTACATGTCAGTGTACTGTATACTGTATATGTCAGTGTACTGTATATGTCAGTGTACATGTCAGTGTACTGTATACTGTATATGTCAGTGTACTGTTATATGTCAGTGTACTGTATATGTCAGTGTACTGTATACTGTATATGTCAGTGTACTGTTATATGTCAGTGTACTGTATATGTCAGTGTACTGTATACTGTATATGTCAGTGTACTGTATATGTCAGTGTACTGTTATATGTCATATGTGTACATGTCAGTAAGTACTGTATACTGTATATGTCAGTGTACTGTATATGTCAGTGTACATGTCAGTGTACTGTATACTGTATATGTCAGTGTACTGTTATATGTCAGTGTACTGTTATATGTCAGTGGTTAGAGGATTTGTTTAGTCCAATGTGTTGGAGATGTCCTGTTTACTCTATATGTGGGAGCCAATGAGAAAACAATGCCATGGTGATGTCACCAGAGGACCCAGACATTATGTTACTCAGTTATCTGCTGCAGTCAACTCCCAGCTCAGTGGTGTGAGCAGAGTAACAATGTTCTCTGTTCTCTGTGTGTGTCCCCATTGGCACCCTATTCCCTATATAGTCCACTACTTTTAACCAGGGCCCATAGTGCACTATATAGGGAATAGGGTTCCATTTGGGACGCAGACTCTATCTCATCTCCAGTCCTCGCTTGACATTGTTTCTGGAACACCTGCGAGAGAAGGCAAGAAACCTGGCCTGTATAGCCTAACATTAAACCTCCTGCTCTGCACCCTGACTGTCCGAGTCCTTGGGTTCATCAGCCACAGCTCCCCGTGCATGAGGCAGGTTTGGCAGGTAACACTGTGTGTAGTGATGGGGGTTGTTGCTAGTCTAACTGTTATAATCAAGTTCATGATTTTTGGACCTGAACGGTCCTTTTTACACACACACACACACACACACACACACACACACACACACACACACACACACACACACACACACACATGCAGTTTACATGCAGTTTGTTTTCAAACATTGAGGTAAAACAATCTTATATTTTGAGTTATGATGAGATATGACATGAGGCATTTATAAATTTATAAATTATATTCTTCAACAATTATAATTATAATTCATAAATCCTAAAATGTATGTAGCAACTGCAGATTGCCCCTTTAATAAAACATAATATCCTCTCTACCATGAACACAATGACAATATTGAGAATATCACCAGACAACAAAAAGACAATATTGGACAATATCACCAGAGACACAAAGACAATATTGGACAATATTACCAGAGACACAAAGACAATATTGGACAATATCACCAGAGACACTAAGACAATATTGGACAATATCACCAGAGACACTAAGACAATATTGGACAATATCACCAGAGACACAAAGACAATATTGGACAATATCACCAGAGACACTAAGACAATATTGGACAATATAACCAGAGACACTAAGACAATATTGGACAATATCACCAGAGACACAAAGACAATATTGGACAATATAACCAGAGACACTAAGACAATATTGGACAATATAACCAGAGACACTAAGACAATATTGGACAATATAACCAGAGACACTAAGACAATATTGGACAATATAACCAGAGACACTAAGACAATATTGGACAATATCACCAGAGACAAAAAGACAATATTGGACAATATCACCAGAGACACAAAGACAATATTGGACAATATAACCAGAGACACTAAGACAATATTGGACAATATAACCAGAGACACTAAGACAATATTGGACAATATAACCAGAGACACTAAGACAATATTGGACCATATAACCAGAGACACTAAGACAATATTGGACAATATAACCAGAGACACTAAGACAATATTGGTGTGTTTTGTCTTGGGGTTTTGGTGTGTATGTATTTGGGATTTTAACTAGTGGGGTTAAAAAGACAATATTGGACAATATCAACCAGAGACACAAAGACAATATTGGACAATATAACCAGAGACACTAAGACAATATTGACAATATAACCAGAGACACTAAGACAATATTGGACAATATTCACCAGAGACACAAAGACAATATTGGACAATAACCAGAGACACTAAGACAATATTGGACAATATAACCAGAGACACTAAGACAATATTGGACAATATCACACAGACAATATTGGACAAAAAGACAATATTGGACAATATAACCAGAGACACTAAGACAATATTGGACAATATAACCAGAGACACTAAGACAATATTGGACAATATAACCAGAGACACTAAGACAATATTGGACAATATAACCAGAGACACTAAAGACAATATTGGAAAAAGACAATATTGGACAATATAACCAGAGACACTAAGACAATATTGGACAATATAACCAGAGACACTAAGACAATATTGGACAATATAACCAGAGACACTAAGACAATATTGGACAATATAACCAGAGACACTAAGACAATATTGGACAATATAACCAGAGACACTAAGACAATATTGGACAATATAACCAGAGACACTAAGACAATATTGGACAATATAACCAGAGACACAAAGACAATATTGGACCATATAACCAGAGACACTAAGACAATATTGGACAATATAACCAGAGACACAAAGACAATATTGGACAATATAACCAGAGACACTAAGACAATATTGGACCATATAACCAGAGACACTAAGACAATATTGGACAATATAACCAGAGACACTAAGACAATATTGGACAATATCACCAGAGAAACAAAGACAATTTGTGACAGATATCAGAATACTACAAAGAATCACACAGGAAGATAATATATTAAGCAATAAGGCAGGAGGGGTTGTGGTATATGGCTTATATACCACGGCTAAGGGCTGTTCTTATGCACGACGCAACAAGGCGAACCTGGATATAACACAAACCCCGAGGTGCCCTATTGCTATTATTAACTGGTTACCAATGTAATTAGAGCAGTAAAAATACATGTTTTGTCATACCT
The DNA here is from genome assembly GCF_023373465.1 of Oncorhynchus keta. Lineage (NCBI taxonomy): Eukaryota > Metazoa > Chordata > Actinopteri > Salmoniformes > Salmonidae > Oncorhynchus > Oncorhynchus keta. The sequence goes on from NW_026290798.1 coordinate 92,169, forward strand.
GTGGAATACGGTCTGATATACCATGGCTGTCAGTCAATCAGCATTCAGGGTTTTAACCTCCCAGTTTATAATATACCATATACACTTGTGGTAAAGGAACCACTTGTACTATACACCAGTCCCAATGTAAACCCTAGAGGTTACCAAGACAACTAAGTTATCTAGTATTGTGCTCACTTGGCTCTGGGAACGTTCGTCTATGAAAGCCAGGGAGGCCGGATTCCAAAATACATTCTTTCACTTCCATTCCGATCAATGTTGTGGATTGAAGTACCCAGATGGAATAATGAGATCAAGCCTGTTGAGAAGCTCTCCTCGTTCCTCTCAGCTCACCCGTGGTTCTGAAGGGGTTTACTCTGTGTTGTTGGAGCGGGAGAAGATTTGGCCACCTTTGTTCCGTTTCAAAAGAGAGGAAAGGGGATCCAGATAGATAAAGATGAGAGGCCCCCAGTTCCCTCTGTGAACGTTGGCCAAGAGACCATTTAATCCTCTCAGGCATTGTGGTAGGACGGCTCTATTTGAGCTCAGGGCTACTGGAGGACCCAGGGAGCCAGCTATTGAGTGGTGGGAGAAATGTTTAAGTCCATGTGGAGAGGCTTTCGGCTCGCCTCGTCAGCCTCCAAAACACTACATTCTGTGTTGGTCTCAAGTACATGAAACGTGTTACATTATAACACAAAGCAGCCTAAGCCTAACCACCTAGAGCGAAACAACCTTTCTTCCCATTGACCTTTTGACAGCTGTCGTAACACATTTATCTGGCAGTAAATGGAATGTCAATCAGGGCAAATCATTCAGATGAATCTGGATGTCGTGTAAAGGTATGAAACGTCATTTTTTTTTTTTAAATTGTGTCCCTTTCTACAACAATGGTGCTCAACGGGTCATGTAGTTCTGGTCTGAATTGTCCTCATCATCTTTCCTTAGTCTGAGCTTTCAAGAGGGGTGAAAACTTCAGCTGTTCAAGTCCTCAGAAGTGATCATGTGTGAACCAATGAGGTTCCAGAGTGTCTTGGTGATGAAAGCGGGGCGTGTTTACATCGTTCTAGTGGTTTTCACTGAATAAAGAACATCCCATCTTTTAGTAAACGTGTCAGACTTTGTTTTGAGCCATTCAGATCACATCTATTGTATTATACTGTGGTTGGTTTCTCTGTGGTCACTTGGGAATCGCTGCTAAGGACAAACAAAGCATTGAAAATGGTTCTGCTTAAACCTCTTGTTTCTAAGATAAAAGCCTTTAATCTTTGTGTTTAGAGCTGTAGATATGTTCGAGTATCTCAGTGTGTCTGGACCTCAGAGGTTGTTCCTCAGAATGACATCAGCTAATGTTACCCCCTTAGACTTGTTCTCCCATTCATTTCCTATGAATCATAAGAGTACATTTCCTATGAATCATAAGAGTACATTTCCTATGAATCATAAGAGTACATTTCCTATGAATCAGAAGAGTACATTTCCTATGAATCATAAGAGTACATTTCCTACGAATCAGAAGAGTACATTTCCTACAAATCAGAAGAGTACATTTCCTATGAATCACAAGAGTTAATTTCCTATGAATCAGAAGAGTACATTTCCTATGAATCATAAGAGTACATTTCCTATGAATCAGAAGAGTACATTTCCTATGAATCATAAGAGTACATTTCCTACGAATCAGAAGAGTACATTTCCTACAAATCAGAAGAGTACATTTCCTATGAATCACAAGAGTTAATTTCCTATGAATCAGAAGAGTACATTTCCTATGAATCAGAAGAGTACATTTCCTATGAATCAGAAGAGTACATTTCCTATGAATCAGAAGAGTACATTTCCTATGAATCAGAAGAGTACATTTCCTATGAATCAACAGATTTCATTTCCTACGAATCAACAGATTTCATTTCCTATGAAAACAGAGTCACAGACTACTTCATAAACAATTTGCATACCTCTGTGAGATATCAAGAGCACATTTTATAGTGTTTTGTTCTGTGTCACGTTGAACTACACATTAACACTAGACTCCCTGTAAACATTCCACTCATAGAGAGAGAATCAGAGAGAGAGAGAGAGATTTCCTACAGAATCAGAAGAGTCAGACCTGGGCCCTGACAGTACATAAGACCAAAATAATGGTGTTCCAAAAACAGACAGGACAAATACAAATTATCAGACACTGTTGCCCTAGAGCACACAAAAAACTATACATACCTTGGCCTAAACATCAGCGCCACAGGTAGCCCACAAAGAACGATAGACAAGGCAGAAGGGCATTCTATGCCATCAAAAGAAACATAAATTTCAACATATGATACTTGAATCAGTCATAGATCACCAACCAAACTTCACAAAATGGGACAAGTGAGACTCATGACGCAGAATCTGCAAAAATTCCTCCGTGTACAACGTAAAACACCAAATAAGCATGCAGAGCAGAAGTACATTTTCAAAATCCAGAAAAGAGCCATTAAATTCTACAACCACCTAAAAGGAAGCGATTCACAAACCATAAGAGCCATCACAAACAGAGAGATGAACCTGGAGAAGACTAACTGGTCCTGGGGCTCTGTTCACAAACACAAACACACCCACAGAGCCCCAGGACAACAGCACAATTAGACCAACCAAATCATGAGAAAACAAAAGATAATTACTTAACACATTGGAAAGAATTAAAAAAAACAGAGCAAACAGAATGCTATTTGGTACACAGAGAGACACAGCGGCAGAATACCTGACCACTGTGACTGACCCAAAATTAAGGAGCTTTACTATGTACAGACTCAGTGACATAGCCTTGCTAATTTCAGACAGGCTATGTGCTCACTGCCCACAAAATGAGGT